>NC_141874.1:404418624-404721654 GCF_056163025.1 Triticum urartu
CATGGGGCGGCAATGGGCCTCGGGGGCTCTCCTCGGGCCCAGGCGGGCCGTGGTGCGGGAGGCGGCCGGCGCGCCACGTGGCGCGATGCCAATGGCTGCGGGGCGGCGGCGCGAAACATCCGGCGTGGCCCGGACGTGTCCGGCGTGCGGATGGAGCGGGGGCTAGGGTTAGGGTTGGAGTGGATCCGGAATTTTCGGGGGGAGATGCCTTTTTATAGGTAGAGGGAGCAAGGAGGCTCCAAATTGAGCACGGTTTGCGGCCATGCAATCGTGATCGAACGACCAAGATTATGGAGGGGGTTTAGGTGGGTTTTGGGCCACTTTGGGGAGGTGTTGGGATGCAACACACACGAGGCCTTTACGGTTCCTCGGTTAACCGTTGGAGTATCAAACGAAGTCCAAATGGCACGAAACTTGACAGGCGGTCTACCGGTAGTAAACCAAGGCCGCTTGGCATGTCTCGGTCCAATCCGAGAACGTTTAACACCCGCACACGAAAAGAGGTAAAAGGGGACACTGGAGGACATAGCAGCGCCGGAATGCAAAACGGACAACGGGGAAATGCTCGGATGCATGAGATGAACACGTATGCAAATGCGATGCACATGATGACATGATATGATATGCATGACAAAGACAAAAGCAACAAGAAGACAAAAACCCAACTACGAGGAAATAACATAACTTAGTGCTGGAAATGGCAAGAGTTGGAATACAAATATGGCAGGTTACATATGGGGCGTTACAACACTCCACCACTACGAAAGGATCTTGTCCCAAGATCTAGGACTGGAAAAAAAACTCTGGGTATTCGGAACGGAGGTGGTCCTCGCGTTCCCAGGTGGCTTCATGGTCGGAATGATGTGACCACTTCACTTTCAGGAATTTGATAGAATTGTTGCGAGTCTTGCGCTCTGATTCTTCAAGAATAGCAACAGGATGCTCATGATGAGACAGGTCTTCTTGGAGATCAATTTCTTCAAAGTTGACGGTGCGGTCAGGAGTCTTGAAACACTTGCGGAGCTGAGAAACGTGAAACACGTCGTGCACGTTTGCAAAGTTGGATGGAATCTCAAGTTGATAGGCGAGATCGCCTCTTTTGCCAATGATCTTGAAAGGGCCCACGTATCTAGGGGCAAGGTTCCCTTTGATACCGAAGCAACGAGTACCTTTCATTGGAGAGACGCGGAGGTAGACATGGTCTCCGATCTCGAAAGCCAAGTCACGATGCTTGCTATCATAGTAACTCTTCTGGCGCGATTGCGTGGCTTTGAGATTTTCACGAATGACTTTGCACATTTCTTCAGCCTCTGTGATCAAGTCATTGCCAAGAAGTTGGCGTTCACTAGTCTCTGACCAGTTAAGAGGAGTACAGCACTTTCTCCCATAGAGACTCTCGAATGGGGCCATGCCCGAACTCGCTTGAAAGCTGTTGTTGTAGGAGAACTCGGCATATGGAAGACAATCTTCCCACTTCATACTGAAAGAAATGACACATGCCCTCAGCATATCTTCAAGAATTTGATTGACTCGCTCGACTTGGCCACTGGTTTTAGGATGAAAAGCTGTGCTGAAGTGAATGTTGGTTCCCATGGCCTTCTGAAAGGAGTCTCAGAACTTAGAGGTAAAGATGCTTCCACGATCTGAAGATATCAACTGCAGAATGCCGTGCAGAGAGACAATCCTAGAGGTATATAGCTCTGCCAACTGAGCTGCTGTGATAGATTCTTTGATAGGAAGAAAATGAGCCACTTTGGTGAGCTTGTCAATGACAACGAAGATGGCATCATTGCCACGCTTGGACTTTGGAAATCCAGTCACGAAGTCCATCTCAATATGGTCAAATTTCCATTCTGGAATGGCAAGAGGTTGGAGGAGACCAGCTGGTCGTTGGTGTTCTGCTTTCACTCTTCTGCAGACATCACATTCATTCACGAACTGAGCAATCTCGCACTTCATTCGAGTCCACCAGTACGATTGCTTGAGGTCATGATACATCTTTGTACTTCCAGGGAGAATAGAGAGGAGTGAATTGTGAGCCTCGTTCATAATGAATTTACGAAGGTCACCTTTAGGAACAACAATTCGATCCTCGAAGAATAGAGTATCCTTGTCATCAAGGCGATAGCACTTGTACTTGGGTTGACTCTTGGCAATCCCAATCTTCACCTTCTTCACCATAGCATCAAGAAGTTGAGCCTCACGAATCTGATCTTCCAAAGTAGGAGAGACTTGGAGGTTGGCAAGGAATCCTTGAGGAACAACTTGGAGATTAAGTTTGCGGAAAGCTTCACAAAGCTCTGGTTGGTAGGGCCTGATAATCAAACTGTTGTAGTAAGCCTTCCTGCTCAATGCGTCAGCAATTACATTGGCCTTGCCTGGAGTATATTCAATACTCGGATTATACTCTTGAATCATTTCGACCCAACGAGTCTTCCTGAGGTTGAGGTTGGGTTGAGTGAAGATGTACTTGAGACTCTTAAGATTAGTGAAGATGTCCACTTTTCTTCCCAACAAGAGGTGTCTCCATGTTAAAAGAGCATGGACAACTGCCGCCAACTCGAGGTCATGAGTGGGGTAGTTCTTTTCGTTGGGCTTCAACTGGCGAGAGGTATAGGCCACAACTTTCTTATCTTGCATCAACACTGCACCGAGACCTTGAAGGGAAGCATCACAGAACACCTCGAACGGGTTGGATTCATCAGGAGGAGTCAGAACTGGAGCAGTGACTAACTTCTCTTTGAGGGTGTTGAAAGCTACGTCACATTCAGGCGACCAAACATACTTCACATGCTTCTGGAGAAGGTTGGAAAGAGGCTTCGCGATCTTAGAGAAGTTCTCAACGAACCTTCGACAATAGCTTGCGAGCCCAAGGAAGTCGCAGAGTTGCTTCACGTTCTGAGGCGGTTCCCAATTCACAATTGTAGACACCTGATACGTCCATTTTGCATCATGCTTTTATATCGATATTTATTGCATTATGGACTGTTATTTCACAATACTTATGGCTATTCTCTCTTATTTTACAAGGTTTACATAAGGAGGGAGAATGCCGGCAGCTGGAATTCTGGGCTGGAAAAGGAGCAAATATTAGAGACCTATTCTGTGCAACTCCAAAAGTCCTGAAACTCCACGAAACATCTTAAAATAAATAAAGAAAAATCCTCACCAAAGATGAAGGCCAGGGGGCCCACACCCTACTCACGAGGGTGGGGGGCGCCCCCCCCCAGGGCGCGCCCCCCTACCTCGTGGGCCCCCTGGTGGCTCTCCGATGTCCATCTTCTCCTATATGAGGTCTTTCGATGAGAAAAAATAGGAAGGAACTTTTTGGGACGAGACTCCGCCGCCATGAGGCGGAACCTTGGCGGATCCAATCTAGAGCTCCGGCAGAGCTGTTCTGTCGGGGATACTTCCCTCCGGGAGGGGGAAATCATCACCATCGTCATCACCAACGCTTCTCTCATCGGGAGAGGACAATCTCCATCAACATCTTCACCAGCACCATCTCATCTCCAAACCCTAGTTCATCTCTTGTATCCAATTCTTGTCTCTAAGTCCGGGATTGGTGCTAGTAGTGTTGATTACTCCTTGTAGTTGATGCTAGTTGGTTTATTTGGTGGAAAATCATATGTTCAGATCCTATATGCATATTATTACCCCTCTGATTATGAACATGAATATGCTTTGTGAGTAATTACGTTTGTTCCTGTGGACAAGGGAGAAGTCTTGCTATTAGTAGTCATGTGAATTTGGTATTCGTTTGATATTTTGATAAGATGTATGTTGTCTAGCCTCTAGTGGTGTTATGTGAACGTCGACTACATAACACTTCACCATTATTTGGGCCTAGAGGAAGGCATTGGGAAGTAATAAGTAGATGCTGGGTTGCTAGAGTGACAGAAGCTTAAACCCTAGTTTATGCGTTTCTTCATAAGGGGCTGATTTGGATCCACATGTTTCATGCTATGGTTAGGTTTACCTTAGTACTTTTGTTGTAGTTGTGGATGCTTGCAATAGAGGTTAATCATAAGTGGGATGCTTGTTCAAGTAAGAATAGCACCCAAGCACCGGTCCACCCACATATCAAATTATCAAAGTATCGAACGTGAATCATATGAACGTGATGAAAACTAGCTTGACGATATTCCCATGTGTCCTCGGGAGCGCTTTTCCTATTATAAGAGTTTGTTCCAGCTTGTCCTTTGCTACAAAAGGATTGGGCCACCTTGCTGCACTTTATTTACGGTTGTTACTTGTTGCTCGTTACAAATTATTTATCACAAAACTATCTGTTACCACTTATTTCAGTACTTGCAGAGAATACCTTGCTGAAAACCGCTTATCATTTCCTTCTACTCCTCGTTGGGTTTGACACTCTTACTTATCGAAAGGACTATGATAGATCCCCTATACTTGTGGGTCATCAAGACTCTTTTCTGGTGTTGTTGCCGGGGAGTGTAGCGCCTTTGGTAGGTGGAATTTGGTAAGGAAAAATTTATATAGTGTGCTCAAACTTACTGTCACTTGTTACTATGGAAAGTAATTCTCTGAGGGGCTTGTTCGGGGTATCTTCACCCCGTCCAGTAGAGAAAAGAGTTGCTCCTCAACCTACTGAACCTATTGAAAATGAAACTCCTTTTGAATTTCCTTCGGGTATGATTGAAAAACTGCTAGCTAACCCTTTTACAGGAGATGGAACAAAGCTTCCTGATGAGCACTTAATATATGTGGATGAAGTTTGTGCATTATTTAAGCTTGCAGGTATACCCGATGATGTTGCTAAGAATAAGGTCTTCCCTTTATCTTCGAAGGGAGACGCATTGATATGGTATAGGCTATGTGATGATATGAGATCATGGGACTATAAAAGATTGAAATTGGAATTTCATCAAAAGTATTACCCTATGCATCTTGTTCATCGTGATCGCAATTATATATATAATTTCTGGCCTCACGAAGGAGAAAGCATCGCTCAAGCTTGGGGGAGGCTTAAATAAATGTTATATTCATGCCCCAATCATGAGCTCTCAAGAGAAATAATTATGCAAAGTTTTTATGCTCGGCTTTCTCATAATAATCAAACCATGCTCGATACTTCTTGTGCTGGCTCTTTTATGATGAAGACTATTGAATTAAGATGGAATTTATTGGATAGAATTAAACGCAATTCTGAAGATTGGGACCTCAATGAAGGTAAGGAGTCAAGTATGACACCTAAGTTTGATTGTGTTAAATCTTTTATGGACACCGATATTTTTCGTAAGTTTAGCACTAAATATGGACTTGACTTTGAGATAGTAGCTTCTTTCTGTGAATCTTTTGCTACTTATGTTGATCTCCCTAAGGAGAAGTGGTTTAAATATCATCCTACCATAGAAGTAAAAGTAGCTGCACCTATTAAAGTTGAAGAAAAGACTGTCACTTATAATGATCCTATTGTTCCTACTTCTTATGTTGAGAAACCACCTTTCCCTGTTAGAATAAAGGATCATGCTAAAGCTTCAACTGTTGTTCGTAAAAGCAATATTAGAACTTATACACCCCCTGAGCAAGTTAAAGTAGAACCTAATATTGCTATTGTTAAAGATCTCTTGTCTGATAATATTGATGGGCATGTTATTCAGTTCGAAGGTGAAACTGCTAGAATTGCTAAACCTTGTGCTAAAGATAAACATAGACCTGTGGTAGGCGTGCCTGTTATTTCTGTTAAAATAGGAGATCATGGTTATCATGGCTTATGTGATATGGGTGCGAGTGCTAGTGTTATACCGCATACTTTATACGAAGAAATTAAGAATGAAATTGCACCTGCTGAGTTAGAAGGTATTGATGTCACAATTAAACTTGCCAATAGGGATACTATTTCACCAATTGGAATTGTTAGAGATGTTCAAGTCTTGTGTGGGAAAACTAAATATCCTGCTGATTTTCTCATTCTTACTTCTCCACAAGATAGCTTTTGTCCCATTATATTTGGTAGACCCTTCTTGAACACTGTTAATGCTAGGATAGATTGCGAAAAGAATGTTGTTACTATTGGCTTGGATGATATGGTTCATGATTTTAATTTCTCTAAATTTAGTAAACAACATCGTGAGGAAGAATTACCTAGTAAGGATGAAATTATTGGTCTTGCTTCTATTGCCGTACCTCCTAGTGATCCTTTAGAACACTATTTGCTAGACCATGAAAATGATATGTTCATGAATGAAAGAAGGGAAATAGATGAAGTATTCTTTAAACAGGAACCTATTCCGCATCATAATTTGCCTGTTGAAATTTTAGGGGATCCTCCTCCACCCAAGGGTGATCCCGTGTTTGAGCTTAAATCGTTGCCTGATAATCTTAAGTATGCTTATCTTGATGAAAAGAAGATATGTCCTGTTATTATTAGTGCTAACCTTTCAGAGCATGATAAGAAAGATTATTGAAAATTCTGAAGAAGCATCGTGCTGCTATTGGATATACTCTTGATGATCTTAAGGGCATTAGTCCCACTCTATGTCAACATAAAATAAATTTGGAAGCAGATACCAAACCAGTTCGTGATCCTCAACGACGTCTGAATCCTAAAATGAAAGAAGTGGTAAGAAAAGAAATACTAAAGCTTCTGGAGGCAGGTATAATCTATCCCGTTGCTGATAGTGAGTGGGTAATTCCTGTCCATTGTGTCCCTAAGAAGGGAGGTATTACTGTTGTTCCTAATGATAAAGATGAATTGATTCCACAAAGAATTATCACGGGTTATAGGATGGTAATTGATTTCCGCAAATTAAATAAAGCTACTAAGAAAGATCATTACCCCTTAAGTTTTATTGATCAAATGCTAGAAATATTATGCAAACATACAAACTATTGCTTTCTAGATGGTTACTCTGGTTTCTCTCAAATACCTGTGTCGGCTAGAGATCAATCAAAGACTACTTTTACATGCCCTTTTGGTACTTTTGCTTATAGACGTATGCATTTTGGTTTATGTAATGCACCTGCTACCTTTCAAAGATGCATGATGGTTATATTCTCTGACTTTTGTGAAAAGATTTGTGAGGTTTTCATGGACGATTTTTCGTCTATGGTTCCTCTTTTGATGATTGCTTGAGAAATCTTGATCGAGTTTTGCAGAGATGTGAAGAAACTAATCTTGTCTTGAATTGGGAAAAGTACCACTTTATGGTTAATGAAGGTATTGTCTTGGGGCATAAAATTTCTGAAAGAGGTATTGAAGTTGATAAAGCCAAGGTCGATGCGATTGAAAAGATGCCATGTCCCAAGGACATCAAAGGTATAAGAAGTTTCCTTGGTCACGCCGGATTTTACAGGAGGTTCATTAAGGACTTCTCAAAAATTTCTCGGCCTCTAACTAATTTATTGCAAAAAGATATACCATTTGTCTTTGATGATGATTGTGTAGAAGCGTTTGAAATACTTAAGAAAGTTAGTCTCTGCACCTGTTGTTCAGCCACCTGATTGGAATTTACCCTTTGAAATTATGTGTGATGCTAGTGATTATGATGTAGGTGCTGTTCTAGGGCAAAGAGTTGATAAGAAATTAAATTTTATTCATTATGCTAGTAAGACTCTAGACAATGCTCAAAGAAATTATGCTACTACTGAAAAAGAGCTTTTAGCAGTTGTATTTGCTTGTGATAAGTTCATACCTTATATTGTTGATTCTAAAGTAACTATTCAAACTGATCATGCTGCTATTAAATACCTTATGGAAAAGAAAGATGCTAAACCTAGACTTATTAGATGGGTTCTCTTGCTACAAGAATTTGATTTGCATATTGTTGATAGAAAGGGAGCTGAGAACCCCGTTGCAGACAACTTGTCTAGGCTAGAAAATATTCTTGATGACCCACTACCTATTAATGATAGCTTTCTTGATGAACAATTAAATCTTATAAGTACTTCTCGTAGTACTCCATGTTATGCTGATTATGCTAATTATATTGTTGCTAAGTTTATACCACCTAGCTTCACATACCAGCAAAACAAAAAGTTTTTCTATGATTTAAGACATTACTTTTGGGATGACCCACATCTTTATAAAGAAGGAGTAGATGGTGTTATTAGACGTTGTGTACCTGAGCATGAACAGGAACAGATCCTACGCAAGTGTCACTCCGAGGCTTATGGAGGACACCACACTGGAGATAGAACTGCACATAAGGTATTGCAATCTGGTTTTTATTGGCCTACTCTCTTCAAGGATGCCCGTAAGTTTGTCTTGTCTTGTGATGAATGTCAAAGAATTGCTAATATTAGTAGACGTCAAGAAATGCCTATGAATTATTCAGTTGTTGTTGAATCGTTTGATGTTTGGGGCTTTGATTATATGGGACCTTTTCCTGCCTCTAATGGATACACACATATTTTAGTTGTTGTTGATTACGTTACTAAGTGGGTAGAAGCTATTCCAACTAGTAGTGCTGATCATAACACTTCTATTAAAATGCTTAAAGAAGTTATTTTTCCGAGGTTTGGAGTCCCTAGATATTTAATGACTGATGGTGGTTCACACTTTATTCATGGTGCTTTCCGTAAAATGCTTGCTAAGTATGATGTTAATCATAGAATTGCATCTCCTTATCACCCTCAGTCTAGTGGTCAAGTAGAGTTGAGCAATAGAGAGCTCAAATTAATTTTGCAAAAGACTGTTAATAGGTCTAGAAAGAATTGGTCTAAGAAACTTGATGATGCATTATGGGCTTATAGAACTGCATATAAAAATCCTATGGGTATGTCTCCGTATAAAATGGTTTATGGAAAAGCATGTCACTTACCTCTCGAACTAGAACATAAGGCGTATTGGGCTATTAAAGAGCTCAACTATGATTTTAAACTTGCCGGTGAGAAGAGGTTATTTGATATTAGCTCACTTCATGAATGGAGAACCCAAGCTTATGAAAATGCCAAGTTGTTTAAAGAAAAAGTTAAAAGATGGCATGACAAAAGGATACAAAAGCGTGAGTTTAATGTAGGTGATTATGTATTGCTATACAACTCTCGTTTAAGATTTTTTGCAGGAAAACTTCTCTCTAAATGGGAAGGCCCCTACGTTATCGAAGAGGTCTATCGTTCCGGTGCCATAAAGATCAACAACTTTGAAGGCACAAATCCGAAGGTGGTAAACGGTCAAAGAATTAAACATTATATCTCATGTAATCCCATAAATGTTGAAACCAATATTATTGAAACCGTAACCCCGAAGGAATACATAAGGGACACTTTCCGGAACGTTTCAGACTCCGAAAAGGAATAGGTATGTGGTATGGTAAGTAAACCGACTCCAAAACAATTTTTAAGGCAATATTTCTCTGTTTTGGAATGTTTAGAAAAATAGAAAAATAAGTAGCAGTCCGGGAAGGACATGAGGGTGGTGGGCGTGCCCCCTACCTCGTGAGCACCTCGTGTGCCTTCCGGACTCTGTTTTCTTGCACGATACGTATTTTGGTCGGTAAAAATTCATTATATAACCTCCCAAAGGTTTTGACTCCCGTATCACGCAATTATTCTCTGTTCTTGTTTCGAGCTGTTTTTCTGACAGATCTAGATTATCACGACGTCCCCAAGTGCTTCCAAGGACAAGTTCTTTGAGAAGGTCATCAACCCTTACCTCGCGGAGGTGCTGCGACACCCTCAAACCATTGAGATGCGTGATGGGTTGTTGCACATCCGCAATGTTGAGGGACCAAAGGGAACCGGAAGCGTTGAGACGAGGCTCAAAGCAATGGAGCTACAAGTTTTCAAGTGCCAGGGGATGGTGGAGCGTGGAATCAACGCTAGCCACACGATGCTCGTGGAGTTCACTAACAACTACAAGCCGGATGCCAAGAACACCAAGGAGGCCATCTTCAAGCTATATGAGAAGATCGAGCACCTCCAAGCCCAAATCTATGACCTGCAAAACCAAAACTGTGAGTATGAATATAGATTCAAAAGAATGAGTTTGGCTATAGATTCGAGGATTCCGGAGACTCGATCATCCTTCTATGATGGTGAACCTATGCCTTGGAAGATGGAGGACAAGCCTGCATCATCAACAACACCTCCACCTTCTTCACCAACCAAGGAGATATAATCACATGGGTATGGGCACTCCCCTTGGCAACTGCCAAGCTTGGGGGAGGTGCCCCGGTATCGTATCACATTCACAACTCCTATCTTTATCGTTTTTCTTAGTTCGATCCTATTAGTAGTATCTTGATTTAGTATAATAAAGTTTATGGCATGATCTAGTTTTGAGTTTCGCTTTATGATCTCTCTTTGTAATCGAGTATGTGAGTTATATATAATAAAGATTAGTGTTGAGTCAAGGGCTTGATTATTTTGGCATGATCTTGGGTGAATAAAAGAAAAGAGAAAAAGAATAAAAAGAAAAAAGAGTTCATGTTGATCTTATTGAGAGTAATGACTTCACATAGAAAGAGTATGATGATTAAAAGTTGTTGGGAATTGGCAGACATAGCTTTGGTCATTGTTGCAATTAATAGGAAGTAATAAGGAAAGAGAGGTTTTCACATATAGATATATTATCATTGACATCTTTTATGATTGGGAGTACTCATTAAAATATGACATGCTAAAGAGTTGATGTTGGACAAGGAAGACAATGTAATGAGTCATGTCTTTCTTATATCTGAGATAAAGTATGTTGTCATGAATCCTCTAACTTGTTGAGCTTGCCTTTCCCCCTCATGCTAGCCAAATTCTCAGCACCAAGTAGAAATACTACTTGTGCTTCCAAATACCCTTAAACCAGTTTTGCCATGAGAGAGTCCACCATATCTACCTATGGATTGAGTAAGATCCTTCAAGTAAGTTGTCATCGGTGCAAAGCAATAAAATTGCTCTTAATATGTCTGATTGATTGGTGTGGGAGAAATAAGCTTTATACGATCTTGTGATGTGGAAGTAATAAACGCGACGGACTACATAATAAAGGTTCATATCATAAGGGGCAATATAAAGTGACGTTCTTTCGCATTGAGATTTTGTGCATCCAACCATAAAAGCGCATGGCAACCTCTGCTTCCCTCTGCGAAGGGCCTATCCTTTATTATTATCTTCTACCTTATGCAAGAGTCATGGTGATCTTCACCTTTTATTTTTCATTTTATCCTTTGGCAAGCTCAACATGTTGGAAAGAACATGATATATATATATATATATCTAATTGGATGTAGGGGAGCATGAACCATTATTGTTAACATTACCCTTGAGGTAAAAGGTTGTGGGGCGAAACTATAAGCCCCTATATTTCTCTGTGTCCGATTAAAACTCCGTAACCACAAGTATTGCGTGAGTGTTAGCAATTATGGAAGACTAAATGATAGTTGAGTATGTGGACTTGCTTTTAAGCTCTGACATAGACTCTTTCCGATGTTATGATAAATTGCAATTGCTTCAATGACTGAGATTACAGTTTGTCGGAGCCCAATAAGGTTTATGATTTATACTTTTGCATTGTGAATAGATCATCACTTGAACATAAGTAATCATATGACAAAATCTATATATGTTGCTGTTATGAGAATAATCATGATGCCTTCATGTTCGTATTTTATTTTTATCGACGCATCTACCTCTAAACATGAGGACATATTTATTGTTATCGGCTTTTCGCTTGAGGACAAGCGAGGTCTAAGCTTGGGGGAGTTGATACGTCCATTTTGCATCATGCTTTTATATCGATATTTATTGCATTATGGACTGTTATTTCACTCTATGTCACAATACTTATGGCTATTCTCTCTTATTTTACAAGGTTTACATAAGAAGGGAGAATGCCGGCAGCTGGAATTCTGGGCTGGAAAAGGAGCAAATATTAGAGACCTATTCTGCGCAACTCCAAAAGTCCTGAAACTCCACGGAACATCTTAAAATAAATAAAGAGAAATCCTCGCCAAAGATGAAGGCCAGGGGGCCCACACCCTGCTCATGAGGGTGGGGCCGCCCCCCCTAGGGCGCGCCCCCTACCTCGTGGGCCCCGTGGTGGCTCTCCGACGTCCATCTTCTCCTATATGAGGTCTTTCGATGAGAAAAAATAGGAAGGAACTTTTCGGGATGAGAGTCCGCCGCCACGAGGTGGGACCTTGGCGGATCCAATCTAGAGCTCCGGCAGAGCTGTTCTGCCGGGGATACTTCCCTCCGGGAGGGGGAAATCATCACCATCCTCATCACCAACGCTCCTCTCATCGGGAGAGGGCAATCTCCATCAACATCTTCACCAGCACCATCTCATCTCCAAACCCTAGTTCATCTCTTGTATCCAATTCTTGTCTCAAAGTCCGGGATTGGTGCTAGTAGGTTGCTAGTAGTGTTGATTACTCCTTGTAGTTGATGCTAGTTGGTTTATTTGGTGGAAAATCATATGTTCAGATCCTATATGCATATTATTACCCCTCTGATTATGAACATGAATATGCTTTGTGAGTAATTACGTTTGTTCCTGAGGACAAGGGAGAAGTCTTGCTATTAGTAGTCATGTGAATTTGGTATTCGTTTGATATTTTGATAAGATGTATGTTGTCTAGCCTCTAGTGGTGTTATGTGAACGTCGACTACATAGCACTTCACCATTATTTGGGCCTAGAGGAAAGCATTGGGAAGTAATAAGTAGATGATGGGTTGCTAGAGTGACAGAAGCTTAAACCCTAGTTTATGCGTTGCTTCGTAAGGGGCTGATTTGGATCCACATGTTTCATGCTATGGTTAGGTTTACCTTAATACTTTTGTTGTAGTTGCGGATGCTTGCAATAGAGGTTAATCATAAGTGGGATGCTTGTTCTAGTAAGAACAGCACCCAAGCACCGGTCCACCCACATATCAAATTATCAAAGTATCGAACGCGAATCATATGAACGTGATGAAAACTAGCTTGACGATATTACCATGTGTCCTCGGGAGTGCTTTTCCTATTATAAGAGTTTGTTCCAGCTTGTCCTTTACTACAAAAGGATTGGGACACCTTGCTGCACTTTATTTACTTTTGTTACTTGTTGCTCGTTACAAATTATCTTATCACAAAACTATCTGTTACCACTTATTTCAGTACTTGTAGAGAATACCTTGGTGAAAACCGCTCATCATTTCCTTCTGCTCCTCGTTGGGTTCGACACTCTTACTTATCAAAAGGACTACGATAGATCCCCTATACTTGTGGGTCATCAACACCTTCTCAGGATTAACAGCTATGCCCTTGGCGGAGATGATATGCCCAAGGTAGAGAACCTCATCGAGCCAAAACTCGCACTTTGAAAACTTCACATAGAACTGATGTTCTCTAAGTTTATCCAGCACCAATCTCAAGTGCTTGGCATGATCCTCCTTGTTCTTGGAAAGGACCAAAATGTCATCGAGATAGACCAAGACGAAGTCATTTGTGTAGGCGTTGAAGATGAAGTTCATCATGCAAGAGAATGTTGGAGGTGCATTGACAAGACCGAAAGACATGACAGTGTATTCGTATGAACCATAGCTTGTTCTGAATGCTGTCTTGGGGATATCTTCTTCACGAATGCGAATCTAATGACAGCCCATATGGAGGTTAAGCTTGGAGAATACTTGAGCACCTTTGAGTTGTTCGAAAAGCTCATTGATGTTGGGAAGTGGGTACTTGTTCTTTATGGTCTTCTTGTTCAATGGACGGTAGTCGACACAAAGTCGGTCCGTTCCATCCTTCTTCTTGACAGAAAGAACACCACAACCCCATGGAGAAGAACTTGGTCGGATGAGACCCATACGCTCTTGAATATCGAGTTGCTTCTTCAGCTCCTTCAACTCTTTAGGTCCAAGCTTGTAAGGAAGTTTGCAAACAGGTTTCGTGCCAGGCTCAAGATCGATGACGAATTCAACTGGCCGGTGAGGAGGCATTCCTGGAAGCTCTTCTGGAAAGATGTCTTGATATTCACAAATGACTGGAATTTGAGAAATGGCATCCAACTCGCCCTTCTCATTGAGAGAAAACAGTCGAATTGTATCATCACGAGTGGCAAAAACGATTACATCCTTAAACGAATGTGTCAATTGAATCTGCCTGGCAGCACAATCAAGCTGAGCCTTGTGCTTAGAAAGCCAGCCCATACCGAGAATAAGATCAATATCCGAGTTACCAAGGACCATTGGAGAAGACAGAAACTTATAGTCGCCCAATGTGATAGAAACATCTAGAACCACATAGCTTGCGTGCAAGAATTTACCCAGTGAGACAACTGCTAACGGACTATGCAAATCTTGGAAAACCAACTCATGCTTAGATGCAAATGGTCTCGAGATGAAACAATGCGATGCACCAGTGTCAAAAAGAACTTTTGCAGGAATATCGTTAACAGGAAGGTTACCCATGATCACATCTGATGAGTCCTCTACCTGAGCTGAGTTCATCATGTTGACCTTTACAAACTTGGGATTATGATTGACCACTGTGATGCTAGCAGATCTCATAGGAGGAGAAGGAGGAAGACGCCTCTGATTGAAGCATTTGTTGGCATAGTGACCCTTCTGCTGACACTTGTTGCACGTGACCTCCGAGAGCGGATGGTGATACGGAGCACTTGATCTTGGAGCATGAGATGAAGTCTTGTTCTGAAAGCCTGGGTTGGGTGGGTGGGAAGATCCATTGCCACCTTTTCTCTTCTGCTGATAAGGCTGACGGAAAGGAGGAGGAGGCAACCAATACTTTTGCTGCTTAGTTGCCACTTGAGTTGAGGAAGAAGGAGTTGCATCCCTGACTCGTTTCTTGGAAGCATCGCACTTGAGTTGAGCAGCCTCTTGTTTCAGTGCCATGTTGTAGAACTCATCTTACTTCTTCGGCTCAAAAAGCACAAGAGCTAGTTGGAGATCTTCTCTAAGGCCACCTCTGAACTGATAAATCATGCTCTTGTTGTCAGGGACGTCTTGCTTAGCGAAACGAGCGAGCTTCTGGAACATGATGTTATACTGGTAAACAGACAAGCTGCCTTGCTTCAGATTGCGGAACTCGTCACGCTTGCTCTCAACAACACTCTGAGGAATGTGGTGAGCTTTGAAGTCTTGGCGGAATTCATCCCAGGTAATCACACGACCTCCTATGGAATCTTTGTATTGCTGATACCACTCGGCAGCTTGGTCTTTGAGTTGGAACGATGCAAACTTGACAAAGTCCTCAGGCCTGACGTTGCTGCACTCGAAATGCTTGCAGATATCCATGAGCCAATCATCAGCGTCTGTTGCCTCAACACAGTTACTGAAGGTCTTTGGCTGGTTTGCGAGGAACTGGTTGAGTGTAGCAAACTGATTCTGATTGTTGCCATGGCCTTGATTTCCTTGGTTGCGCTCTTGCAAGAGTTGCATAAGCATCTGCGTGTTGGCATTGGTAGCGGCCATCACAGCTTGCCATGCCTCCGGAGGTGGAGGTGGTGGCGGCGGTTTAGGATTCCGATGCGTTGGAGGAGCCATCCTGAAGAGGGTGACATCCGTTAGCATCTTGACAGACATATATTCAAGATGAATCAAAAGGATCGAAATTGCAACATATAGTCTTAACATTCGAACAAGAATGAACGAATGCATTCCAAATTAAATGGTCACACTTCCATAAGTTGAGAAGCCACTTAGATAGAGGTAGAGGAATAAAACAACAAGGTACGGACATGAACAAATACTTGGTGAGGATTACCCAATCACAAACCAAATATCCGCAGAAGAAATACTAGAGCTACATGAATTCCCACCTATGAAACTTGAAAGTGTGTTATATCGACTAGAGGGGGGTGAATAGGCGATTTTTATGAAATTCTTCACTGAGGAATTTGCCGATGAGGAAATTCCTTAGCGAAGAACTACTAGCTGTGGAATAAGTACTCAAAAGTAAACATAACAGAATACAAGCATAGTCATCATGATGAAATGAAGACAGGCACAGAGTATAGGAAGCGTAATCACAGGATAACACAGGATGAAGACAAACAGACTGAAGAAATTAAACTGAGGAAATTGAGAAAGTCTTCAGTCAAAGTCTTCAAACACAGATATAAACAAACACACAACACAGTTATGAGGAAATGAAAGAGTTGAGGAAATAGAATCAGTAAGCTTGGTGAAGACAATGATTTGGTAGACCAGTTCCAACTGATGTCTCAGTTGTATGTCTGGTTGGAGCGGCTGAGTATTTAAACTCGAGGACACACAGTCCTGGACACCTTGTCCTAAACACGCAGCTTAGGACACCCAGTCCTCACCGTATTCTCCTTGAACTAAGGTCACACAGACCTCGTCCAATCACTCGTGGTAAGTCTTCAGGCGACTTCCAAACCTTCACAAACTTGGTCACTCGGCGATCCACAATTCCTCTTGGATGCTCTAGACCATGACGCCTAACCGTCTGGAAGAAGCACAGTCTTCAAAGGTAACAAGTGTCGGATCCACTCAGGATCAATCACTTTAGTGATGCTCAATCACTTGGGGTTTGTAGGTGTTTGGGTTTTGGGTTTTTGGTTATTCCTCACTTGATGATTTTCTCTCAAAGTCCTCAGAGGATGGGTTGCTCTCAAATGACAAGTGTCGGTTTCTCTCGGAGCAGCCAACCAGCTTGTGGTTGTAGGGGGCGGCTATTTATAGCCTAGGGAGCAGCCCGACATGATAAGACATAAATGCCCTTCAATGATATGACCGTTAGGTGGATAGATATTTTGGGACAGCTGGCGCATAGCACAGCAACGGTCAGAATTTTGAGTAGCAAAATCCTCAGGGCTATCATGTTCCTCACTGTGTAGGAAATCCGCACTGGCGAATTCCTAACTCCTCAGTCAGGACAAATTCCTCAGAGACCAGAAGAACTTCGTCTCTGTCACTAAAGAAATTGACTGAACTGTATGAGATTTCCAATGGCTTCACTCGAAGGGATTGGTAGGTGTAGGATTTTGAGTTGAGCATCACATGGAAATTTTTCCTTAGAATTTCCTCGACCCCCTTTAACAGTACGGTGTTTCCTATGACTCAAGAAAGAGAGAAACAAAACTATAAAAACGAAAGTCTTCAAGCTTCATATTCCTTGCATGAATATCAAGTCTTCACGGACACACCAATTTCTTCACTTTCAAAGTCTTCATGAAAGTCTTCAGAAATACCAAAATCTTCAGTCGAAGATATTCATTTTTAGGGGTCGACTTTTCCTGTAAATATCAAACTCCTCATAGACTTATAGACCTGTGTACACTCACAAACGCATTAGTCCCTTAACCTATAAGTATTCAATACACCAAAATCACTAAGGGGCACTAGATGCACTTACAATCTCCCCCTTTTTGGTGATTGATGACTATATAGGTTAAGTTTTCAACGGGGATAAACATATGAAGTGTAACTACTGATATTGAGGAATTTGATTGCAAGATATAGAAGAACTCCCCCTGAAGATGTGCATAGTGAGGAATTTTCCTTTGAAGCAATGCACACTTGAAGAGTTGAATCATGGGGATCTCCCCCTATATCTTGTAATTCATACACGCATTTAACATATAATATGAAGAATTTGAAATGCATGATGAAATATGGTGCCTGATGAAATTCAGCATGCGTGCAATAATATTAACGAGGAATAAGCATGCAGAATAGTGCATCAAAAGTATTAGAGCACAGTGCATCAAAAGTATCAGAGCACCATCGGGTTTAAGATTACAACTCGATCCAATAAAGTTTCAGAAGAACGAGAGTTGTAACTTAGCAAATAAAAAAATGCCCATATAGTAGACCCGCTTGAAGACTAACTCATATTTCTCCCCCTTTGTCATCGAATGACCAAAAGGATCGAAAATGAGGACTAACGCCCCTGAAGATAATCATGTTGATGAAGGAGCGCCAGCATTGTTGGGGTCGTTTGTTGATGTAGGGCCTGCCGCAGTGTCGTCCAAATCTTCATGTTCATCAGTGTCGCGCGATGAAGAAAATGAGCTGGCCACCAGAGAAGGAACTTGGACCTTCTTGAATTTCTTCGGTGGAGGTGCAGACCAGTCAAAATCTTCTTTGAGACCTATGTTCTTCAGATCTTCTTCACCATACAGATGTTATAGGATTGCCCAGGTGCGACCAAAGAATTGATGGAGGTAGTAGTGGTTTTTCTTCACTGCATTGTGTGTGGCAGTCATGTTGTGAAGCAATGAACCAAACTGACGCTTAACCCATTTGTGATTTTGATCCACCTTCTGGTGAAGACTAAGCAGAAGTTCACGGTCAGTCATCACGCGCGGAGCAGTGGCTTGAGGAGTGGACTTAGGTGCATTGGCAGAGTCATGTGTGGCAGAGTCATCATTGGTGAAATAAGATGCAGCTTTGCGAAACTGACCATCCAATGGACGAATGCCTTCATCTATTACAGCTGGTGCCTTGCCCTTTCCATCAACTGAGGAATATGTCTGCTTGAGGACTTCAATTGGGGGCAAGTAGCTGAGGTGATTCTGGAAATCAGCTTTGTAGTTGAGTGAAGACCTTGTCCTGAGGAATCTCATAATCCAAGGTGCATAAGGCTTCAGCTCAAACGGAGACAGTGCAACATTGGCCATAGTCCTCATGAAGAAATCGTGATAATTGACAGGAATGCCATGAATGATGTTGAATACCAGATTCTTCATGATGCCAACAATTTCCTCATCAGATGAGTCATGGCCTTTGATGGGACTGATTGTCCTCGTAAGAATACGATAGACAGTTCTGGGCACATACAGCAATTCCTTCACGAGGAATTTGGTTCGAGGTGCCTGACCTGGTTTCAAAGGCTTCATTAGCACCTGCATGTAATGATGTGTGAGCTCAGGTTCACTGTAGATGCAGCGAGCTTCTTCAAGGGGAGGACTGAGTGGTAGAGCACGAAGCAATTCAGAGGCTGGTGCAGTGTAGTGAGTGTTTTCAGACATCCAGTCCAGCACCCATGAATTCACATCTTCAGCATCTCCGGTGATGTGCAGCGTTGCATAGAATTGAAGAATCAGTTATTCATTCCAATCGCAGATGTCAGAGCAAAAGTTGAGCAGTCCAGCATTGTGAAGAACACTGAGGACTGTTGCGAAGCATGGCAGAGATTCCATATCCACGTGAGGAATATGCTCATGGTAGAAGATCTTCTCCTTGTTGAATAGCACTAAGGAATAGAAATTGGCTTGACCAGCAGCCCAGAAACGCCTCTTCCTAATGCGAGCAGAGTCATATGGGTTGTAATCTTCGAAGAATATGTGCTCGCCGAAAAATCATCAGCCTTGAACTTTTGCTTGCATGAGAAAGGATCCTTTGGCTTCAGAAGAGGAGTGTCAGTGAGTTGCATCACGACCTCAGGAATCTCAATCGCAGGTTCTTCAGGCTGAGGAATTTCTGGTTCCTCCTCAGTGGCAGTCTGCGTCGTTGGTTGTTCAGCAGCAGCAGTTTCTTCAGCGCTAGTGGCTGGAATTTCCTCATGGACAGATGCATTGGGATGAGTTTCTTCAGAGCCCATGTGTACAGTTTGTGTGGGGGACTGAGGAATTTGCTGTAGAGGGGTGAACATTGGTGAGTTTGGATGCTGACTTTCCCAGAATTCATCACTGATTACGGGTGTGGAGAAGCCAATGTCCACATCTTCATCTTCCATTTCTTCAACGCCAGCCTCTTCAGCTGTGAACTGAGGCATAGGCGAGGAGATGATAGGTGTTGAAGGGATCACATCCACTTCAATTTCTTCATCCAATGGTTCAGACGAAGCAGTAGAAGGAGTTTCTTCATCAGATTCACTGGGGATCACATATTCTTCATCAAAAGGAACAAGATCCTTTGATGGTCTGGTTGAGATGGGAACAGCATCAATCGGATTTGCAAACAAACTTGTCATAGGCTTCATTTTTTCGGAGCTGAAGAATCTGAAGCAGCTGATGCTTTCCTTTTCTTCACTGCAGCATGCTCTGCACCTTGGTCTTCTTCACATCTGATGCAGATGGAAGGATTGGAGTTGAAGTTGGTGCAGGAGCAGCTGAGGAATCTGGTTGATTTTCTTCAGGCACAACTGATGCAGTTGCCCTGAGTTCTTCAGTTTCTTCAGGCACACCACTAGTGGGTGCCCTGGTAATTTCTTAAGCGGCTGGTATGCAGTCATCAGCCCTAGAACTCACATTATCTTCAGCAGCCTGATTGTCATCAGCGGTGCTAGCATTTTCTTCAGTAGGCTGAGCAGATGCTTCAGCCTGAGGATTTTCCTATTGCGTTGGGGCTGCAACATTGGAAGTGAAGTTATTCGCAAATTTCACAAAACGAACCTTGGCTCCAAGCCAATCAAAGCGATATGTGTCAAAGTTATAACTGAGTTTCTTAATCTCAGTCTGAATTGCGACAAGTTCTTCAGTTGTCATAGAGACAACATTTTTCTTCAGATAGCGCTCTTTCTTGTACTACGCTTTCTTGATCTGCCTGGCCTTCTCAAATTTCCACTTTTCTTCTTGAATGAAGTGGGTCAGTTTGTGACTTTGGCCAGGAGTCAGCTTGAAGTCAGGCAAGGGAGTGTTGGGGTCCTTGTGCCAATCATCAATGTAGTCGAGGATCAGCTTGGGATCCAAAAGCAGTGGCACTTCTGATCCTTTGGCTCTAGCGGCCCTGACTTGCCTGTCTCTGATGATTTATGCAAGTTCATCATCATCAGCTTCGTCTTCATCAGACGGCACTTGGAAAGTGACTTGCTTCTTTTGAGGACCTCATCCAGCAATGGTCTTTGTCTTCAGAAGTGAGGGGCCAGCTGAGGAACTTGGTGCAGCTGAGGAACTAGCTGAGACACCTGAGGCAATGGAGATGCCGGCAGTCCTTTGGCACGAAGCGAGATGCATAGGTGCTGAGGATTTGGTTGGAATAGCTGAAGGCTTTGGCGGAGGAGCTGAGGACTTTGGAGAACAGGAGCAGCATCAGGAATTGGCCATGAGGGCTTTGATGATTCTGGCCGTGAGGGCATTGCTGAGGAACTTGGCCTGCGTGCAGACTTCTTAGACATAGCCTTCTTCGGCTTGACAGCAGAGGCAGCAACAGCGGCAGAGTCTTCATTGAATTTCCTCACTGCTTCTCTGGCTTGCTTAGCCAACTTGGTTTGGCGCTTGGCCCATTCATCAGGATAGTCCTCACCGCGCTTGAGGCTGGTGGGATCTGCTATTTGGCCAGGTGCCAATGGAGCTCTTGGGGATGGAGGATTGAGTGCGAATTTCTTCATGTACTTAGGAGTGACATATCTGTACTCCCTCCATTCTCTTGCCCATCTCCTCTCTATCCTCTGTTTGCGCACTTTGCGCTCATTCTTGGTTTCCTCAGTAGGTGTGCAGTACCCAGCATATATGTCATCAAGGATATCAAACGCTATATTTACCTCAGGCCTCTTTCCTCCCTTCTGTGGCCTTTTAGCCATTTTCTTCAGTTGAGGAATTTGAACAATCAAATTCTTTGAAGAAGTATGCAACTTTTCTTCGAGGAACGCTGCAAATGAGTTAAGTTGATGAGAACCTAGTGATTCAGCAGCTGACATGTGTACCTGTGAACAGAGTATAGTTGCGAGGAATTTGGAGAGGTCATATGTGTTCTCGGAAGGTTTTTCAAAAAGAACAAGTTTGAGGAATTTGACCAGATGAGTCTTGAAGATTTTCACTAAGCATTCTTTGTCTTAGGTTCCAGAGTTGTATAGATCAAAGATCCACACAATTGAGGAATCTTGAAGAAAAATGATGCTTATAGAAACGAATCAAGAATAGATGACTTGTGAGGTGTTCAGTGTGTGCAGATGTGAAGAAAAACACGTATGAAGATTTTGTAGATAATCATTCGAATCAACGAGGGTAGTTAAAGGTAACTTTTAATTACCCTGGACGAAGAACACGACGAACTGGACTGAGGAGATGTGAAGTTCGTCTGTGGAGATCTTCCACGCCCTAACTTGGCGGAGGAAGACGGCTATGGCGGCGGCGGAGTGAAGATTTCCGCGGTCGGCGCGAGTACGTCGGCGACGAGGTCGAGGCAGTGAAGCTCTTCCTCACTGGCGGCGATGAAGTAGCGGCGGTGCTAGGGTTTGAGAAGCTCGAGCTGGAGAGAGAGGTCGAGCAGAGTAAAAGAAGTGAGGAAGGTAAGGAGGGGTATTTATAGCCACGGTGAAAAACTGCTCGCCCGAAGAAATTGGACGAACGTGCCCCTGACCCTTCTCATTCGCATGACATGTGTCACCCACGTAGTGAGAGGTGGAGATCGTGTTAGATCGTGGGTGAGTGGATAAGTGTATCGTGGGATGCAGAACGGTTTGAGCGGCAAAGCCGAAAACTTAGATAAGATAGGTTTTAAAGTTCCGTTCGCAATTTCTTCAGCTGACAAGGACACAGTGAAGATTTTGAACGAGTTTCAAATAGAACGCACATGAAGAATTGGTGAACAGATTGGGTTGAGTAAAGCATAGAGGGGAAGGGTCCGATCACATTCACTTAGCAGAAAACCAACTTGAAGAAATAGCAATAAGTGAATGTTGTAGAGGACATAAACTCATATATATAACCAATGAAGAAAAACGATGGAACCAGTGAAGACTATGCAAAGTTGAAGAATATGAATAATTGAGGAATTTCAACTTTTGGTGGTGGCGTGACCCACCGTATAAGAATGATGATTTCAGACACCGCGTACAATTATCGTAGGGTTCTGAGAATCAAATTATTCGTTAATTTCTTCACACTAAGAGTGTTATTCTTCATTGATTGAAGAAAAACGTTTCTTCATGTGTTGCACATCTAAGTCATCAATTTTGCATAAGTGTTAGGATGAGTGTCCTTTTCAAAGAACATTCGAAGATTCTAGGATATTTAGCTCACACCGCAACTTGCTAAATCTCTTCTCATCCAAGGGCTTTGTGAAGATATCGGCTAGTTGTTCTTCAGTCTTCACATGCTCAATAGAAATGTCGCCCTTCAACACATGATCACAAAGAAAATGATGACAAATCTGAATGTGCTTTGTCTTCGAGTGCTGAACTGGGTTGTGAGCAATCTTGATGGCACTCTCATTGTCACAGAAGAGAGGTACATTCTTCATGTTGACACCGTAGTCCTTAAGAGTTTGCTTCATCCATAGCAATTGGGCACAGCAAGAACCAGCGGTAATGTACTCAGCTTCAGCAGTAGATAGTGATACGCAGTTCTGTTTCTTCGAGGACCAACAGACCAAAGATCGTCCGAGGAAATGACATGTACCAGATGTTGACTTGCGATCCACACGATCACGACCATAGTCAGAGTCAGAATATCCAACAAGATCAAAAGCCGAGCACTTGGGTTACCATAATCCAAGTGTTGGTGTGTGAGCTAGATATCGAAGAATATGCTTCACAGCCTTATGGTGTGATTCCTTCGGTGTAGCTTGAAATCGGGCACACATGCAAACACTAAGCATTATATCTGGCCTAGATGCACATAAGTACAATAAGGAACCTATCATGGAGCGGTATACCTTATGATTGAAGTCAATACCATTTTCATCAGTGCACAGATGGCCATTTGTGGGCATAGGAACTTTGACGCCTTTGCAATCTTGCATGCCGAATTTCCTCAGTACATCCTTGAGGTATTTCTCCTGAGATATGAATATGCCATTGTGTTGTTGACGAATTTGAAGACCTAAGAAGAATTTCAACTCTCCCATCCTAGACATTTGATATTCTTCACTCATCATATAGGCAAATTCATCACTATAACGTTGGTCAGTACAGCCAAAGATAATATCATCAACATATATTTGGCACACAAACAATTCACCATCATAAGATTTAGTGAAAAGAGTACGGTCGAGTGAACCGGGTTTGAAGCCTTTCTTCATGAGGAGTTCCTTCAAGGTATCATACCAAGCCCGTGGGGCCTGCTTGAGGCCATAGAGGGCCTTGTTGAGTCTGAAGACTTTGTTAGGATTCTTTGGATCTTCAAAACCTGGGGGTTGAGCAACATATACTTCTTCCTCAAGCTTACCATTGAGGAATGCACTTTTCATATCCATTTTATATAAAGTGATATCATGATGGTTAGCATAAGCAAGTAATATGCGAATAGCCTCAAGTCTAGCAACAGGTGCAAAAGTTTCATCGAGATCAATTCCTTCAACCTGCGTGTAGCCTTGAGCTACAAGCCGTGCCTTATTCCTCACCACAAGGCCATTTTCATCTTGCTTGTTGCGGTAGATGCACTTTGTGCCGATGATATTGTGCTTGCGAGGATCTGGACGTTTGACCAGTTCCCAGACATTGTTGAGCTCGAACTGATGTAATTCTTCTTGCATGGCCTGATCCACTCAGGCTCCAGAAATGCTTCATCTACCTTAGTGGGCTCTGTAATAAAGACAAAAGCATACTGCCCACAAAAGTTAGACAAATGTGAAGCTTTTGAGCGTGTGAGAGGACCTGGCGCTTTCATGTCATTGATGATCTTTCCAACTTGCACTTCTTTTGCAATGCGAGGACGAGCTAGTTTCGTTGAAGAGTTTGATCAGCGTTTTCTTCAGCACCATTTTCTTCAGCATTTTCTTCAGGTGCATTAGCTCGACGTTCTTCATGTTCTGGAATGAATTCTTTAGCAGATTCTTCAGTAGGAATGACATCCTCAGTAGCCTTGAACTTGATAGTTTCCTCAGGTGCTAGTTCATCTATCACAGTAGGTAGGTGCTCTCTTTGCGAGCCATTAGTTTCATCGAACCGCACATCTATAGTTTCAAGAACTTTGTGAAGAACGTTGTTGAAGACTCTATAGGTGTGCGAGTCCTTTCCGTAACCAAGCATAAAACCTTCATGTGCTTTCGGTGCAAATTTTGAGTTGTGATGAGGATCTCTAATCCAACATTTAGCACTGAAGACTTTGAAATAACTTACATTGGGTTTCTTATCAGTGAGGAGTTCATAGGTAGTCTTTTTGAAGAATTTGTGAAGATATACTCTGTTGATGATGTGGCACGCAGTATCAATTGCCTCAGTCCAGAAACGACGAGGCGTTTTATATTCATCAAGCATAGTGCGAGCCATCTCAGCAAGAGTCCTGTTCTTGCACTCCACGACGCCATTCTGCTGAGGAGTGTAGGGAGCAGATAACTCATGAGTAATACCAAGTTCATCAAGATAGTCATCGAGACCAGAATTCTTGAACTCAGTGCCATTGTCACTTCTGATGTGCTTGATCTTCACACCAAAGTTGGTTGAAACCCTCGAGGAAAATCGTTTGAAGACTTCCTGCACTTCATGTTTGTAAGTAACAAGGTGTACCCATGTATAGTGAGAATAATCATCAACAATAACAAAATCATATTGAGATGCTTCATTTGAAATAGCAGAATAATGATTAGGACCAAAGAGATCCATGTGAAGCAATTCAAACGGGCGAGTGGTGGTCATGATAGTCTTCGCTGGATGCTTGGCCTTCGTCATCTTCCCAGCTTCACAAGCTCCGCATAGGTGATCCTTGAGGAATTTGACATTCTCGATGCCAATGACATGCTTCTTCTTCGCGAACATGTGCAAATTCCTCATGCCTGCATGACCAAGTCGTCGATGCCAGAGCCAGCCTTCTGAAGCTTTTGTAAGTAAGCACACGTCTGGTTGTGGTCCTGTAGAGAAATCAACAATATACAGATCTCCTCTCCTAAAGCCTTTGAAGACTTTGGAATTGTCAGCTTCCATAACCACAACACAACGGTACTTGCCAAAGACAACAACCATATCAAGATCACAAAGCATTGAGACAGACATAAGGTTGTATCCTAAGGACTCAACAAGCATGACTTTGTCCATGTGTCGATCCTTTGTAATCACAACCTTACCTAGACCCAATACCTGACTTTTGCCTTTATCAGCAAAGATGATATGCTTCAGATATGACAGAGATAACGGAGCATCCATCAATAGATTCTTGTCACCAGTCATGTGGTTTGTACATCCACTATCGAGGACCCACTCAGTGGCTTTAGGTTGATCATCCTGCGGACGAATTAGTGCAGCTTACAAACACATATACTTCATCAGTGAAGAATATGACATCAATTCATCAGATCAATTTCATCAAGTAAAAGGATTGATAAAGCAATATGAGGACGTGAGAAATGAAAGTTCATTTCTTCATGATTAGCCTGCGTCCTATCAGGCATTGCTCAGGTCTCCAGCAAATTCTTCAGACGATTACGCGCGTCTGGAGACCTGACCCTACAGAAGAGATTAGTTCTTTTTCTTCACCACCCACATCTGAAGGGGTGGCAAAGAGTTCATCATTCTGCGAGCTCCATACGAGAAGGATAGCATAGAAGCCAGTCCATTTCGTTTCACATAAGAGGGGTTAGAGTAAGCATAAGAGTATGCAGAGAAATTCTTCGAGGACTTATGGACATAATGATTTGAAGAATAATGCACATATCCATAATCCTTAGATCTTCCCTGCGAAACAGACGGGTTAGCATGATGATGTTCATATGAGGACTTTGATCCATATGAGGAATTTGGTCCATATGAGGACTTGAATCCATATGAAGAATTTGGTCCATATGAAGAATTTGATCTAGGGTTCCTATTCTTCACAGGTGGCATCATGATGACATTCACCTGAAGATTTTCAAGGCATCTTTTGGGAACCCAGATTTTCTTCATAGGGGAGCCGTTCCTACAGTTAGTGCCAACATATCTAGCAAATACTTCACCATTCTGATTTTTGAATAGCTTATAGTTGGAGTCAATTGACTCATCATCAGAATGAGGAGATTCACATGCAAATCCAGATAAGTTTGATGGATCAACTGGAGGTCCCTTTGCAGCAACCCATGTAGTTTTGGGGTACTGCTCAGGCTTCCAATATGTACCATCAGCATTGATTTTCCTCTCAAAGGCGATACCCTCTTTCCTAGGGTTCCTATTGAGGATCTGCTTTTTAAGCACATCACAAAGAGCCTGATGCCCTTTGAGGCTTTTGTACATGCCTGTCGTGTACAATTCCTTTAGCCCTGCATCGTCAGTGATACTAGCAATGTCCTCAGATGAGGAATTAGTGATAGCAGAGGCATGCGAAGAATTTGAAACATTAGCAGCATTTGAACATTCAGGTGAAGAATTAGCAGATTCACGTTCAATGCACTTCAAGCGTGGAGGAACAAATTCTTCCTGAGAATCGCTGATTTGTTGAGCAAGTAATGAATTGCGCTCCTTCTAAAGATCTTCATAACTCACTCTTAGCTTTTCAAGATCTTGCTTTCTTTGAAGAAATTCATAAGAAAGCTTCTCATGATCGGATAAGAGAGTGTTATGATGACTTTCAAGATTGTCAAACCTAGTCTGAAATCTCTGAAGATTTTCAGTCAGGGCTTTAGTGTGATCCATTTCTTCACCCAACATATCATCACTTTTGTCTAGCATGTTTTGAACCTTTTCTAAAGCCCTTTGTTGTTTTACAGCAATCTTAGCAAGTTTAGAATAGTTGGTCTTAAGATTTTCATCAGATTCATTCTCACTTGATTCAGATGAGGTATATTTGAGTACCTTGGCACCCTTTGCCATGAAGCAGTAGGTGGGAGCGTAGTCATCATCCCCTTCATCGGCTTTGTTGGTGAGGTTATTTTCTTCAGTGTTGAAGATAGACTTGCTGAAGAATGCAGTAGCGAGAGCTAGGCTCGCCACTCCGGATTCGGACTCCTCAGATGATTCCTCTTCCTCACTTTCTTCAGATTCAGCTTCAGAGTCCATTTCCTTGCCAATGAATTCCCTGCCCTTCTTGGAGCTGCTCTTCTTGTGATATGAAGGCTTTGAGGATTTTGATGATGAGGATTTTGAGGATTTCTTCTTTTTCTTCGCATCATCAGAACTGTAATCCTTGTATTTCTTCTTCTTTGATTCATTTTCCCATTGAGGACAGTCTTGAATGTAATGTCCAGGCTTCTTGCATTTGTGGCAGAGCCTCCTATTGTAGTCACTTGATGAGGAATCATTGCTCCTTGAGGGTCTTCCAAGGCGACCATGTCTTTAGAACTTTTGGAACTTCTTCACGAGCAGAGCCATATCATGGCTCAGTTCTTCAGGATCACCAAGGCTGCTATCAGAGTCTTCATCTTCAGACTCAGATACTGCCTTGGCCTTTAGTGCACGTGATCTGCCATAGCTCGAACCATAGAGATCTCTCTTTTCAGCAAGTTCGAACTCATGAGTATTTAGCCTCTCGAGAATATCAGCGGGATCAAGTGACATGTAATCAGCACGTTCTTGTATCATCAATGCCAGAGTGTCAAAAGAGGAATCAAGTGATCTCAGCAATTTCTTCACCACCTCATGATCGGTGATGTTTGTGGCACCAAGTGCTTGAAGCTCATTTGAGATGTCAGTGAGGCGATCAAAGGTTTGTTGAATATTTTCATTGTCGAGTCTTTTGAAGCGGTTGAAGAGATAGCGAAGAACATCAACTCGAGAGTCACGCTGAGTTGAGACTCCTTCATTCACTTTGGACAACCTCTCCCAGATAAGCTTCACTGTTTCCAAAGCACTCACTCTGCCATACTGTCCTTTGCTCAGATGGCCACATATGATATTCTTTCCTTGAGAGTCGAGTTGCTTGAATCTCTTCACATCAGTAGCATTCAGAGAAGGTGTGACTGAGGGAACACCATTTTCCACAACATACCAGAGATCGTTATCAATTGCCTCAAGATGCATTCGCATCTTATTCTTCCAATAGGGGTAGTCCGTCCCATCGAAGGTAGGACACCCAGCAGAGACCTTGATCATACCTGCGGTCGACATAACTAAAACTCCAGGTGGTTAACCCAAAATCACACAGAACAAGGGAGTACCTTGCTCTGATACCAATTGAAAGTGTGTTATATCGACTAGAGGGGGTGAATAGGCGATTTTTATGAAATTCTTCACTGAGGAATTTGCCGGTGAGGAAATTCCTTAGCGAAGAACTACTAGCAGCGGAATAAGTACTCAAAAGTAAACATAACAGAATACAAGCATAGTCATCATGATGAAATGAAGACAGGCACAGAGTACAGGAAGCGTAATCACAGGATAACACAGGATGAAGACAAACAGACTGAAGAAATTAAACTGAGGAAATTGAGAAAGTCTTCAGTCAAAGTCTTCAAACACAGATATGAACAAGCACACAACACAATTATGAGGAAATGAAAGAGTTGAGGAAATAGAACCAGTAAGCTTGGTGAAGACAATGATTTGGTAGACCAGTTCCAACTGCTGTCTCAGTTGTACGTCTGGTTGGAGCGGCTGGGTATTTAAACTCGAGGACACACAGTCCCGGACACCCAGTCCTGAACATGCAGCTCAGGACACCCAGTCCTCACCGTATTCTCCTTGAACTAAGGTCACACAGACCTCATCCAATCACTCATGGTAAGTCTTCAGGCGACTTCCAAACCTTCACAAACTTGGTCACTCGGCGATCCACAATTCCTCTTGGATGCTCTAGACCATGACGCCTAACCGTCTGGAAGAAGCACAGTCTTCAAAGGTAACAAGCGTCGGATCCACTCAGGATCAATCTCTTTAGTGATGCTCAGTCCCTTGGGCTTTTTAGGTGTTTGGGTTTTGGGTTTTTGGTTTTTCCTCACTTGATGATTTTCGCTCAAAGTCCTCAGAGGATGGGTTGCTCTCAAATGACAAGTGTCAGTTTCTCTCGGAGCAGCCAACCAGCTAGTGGTTGTAGGGGGCGGCTATTTATAGCCTAGGGAGCAGCCCGACATGATAAGACATAAATGCCCCTTAATGATATGACCGTTAGGTGGATAGATATTTTGGGACAGTTGGCACATAGCACAGCAACGGTCAGAATTTTGAGTAGCAAAATCCTCACGGCTATCATGTTCCTCACTGTGTAGGAAATCCGCACTGGCGAATTCCTAACTCCTCAGTCAGGACAAATTCCTCAGAGACCAGAAGAACTTCGTCTCTGTCACTAAAGAAATTGACTGAACTGTATGAGATTTCCAATGGCTTCACTCGAAGGGATTGGTAGGTGTAGGATTTTGAGTTGAGCATCACATGGAAATTTTTCCTTAGAATTTCCTCGACCCCCTTTAACAGTACGGTGTTTTCTATGACTCAAGAAAGAGAGAAACAAAACTATAAAAACGAAAGTCTTCAAGCTTCATATTCCTCGCATGAATATCAAGTCTTCACGGACACACCAATTTCTTCACTTTCAAAGTCTTCATGAAAGTCTTCAGAAATACCAAAATCTTCAGTCGAAGATATTCATTTTTAGGGGTCGACTTTTCCTGTAAATATCAAACTCCTCATAGACTTATAGACCTGTGTACACTCACAAACGCATTAGTCCCTTAACCTATAAGTCTTCAATACACCAAAATCACTAAGGGGCACTAGATGCACTTACAAAACTCCTGAAATTCTCCCGGTTATGCAATCAGGTGTTGGGGATATAGGGGAAGCATAATATCTCACCCAAAGCTAGCAAATCCTACATCCAGCTATATCCATCCTTCAACACATAACCAAGAAACCTTCGGAAATCATTTACCTCAACCTTCGAAAAACATCCGTTATACGAGTTATGGCAATACTCCTGAACTCCCGCCCCAGTACTGGGTGGCGTCGAGGTTATCTCACCGACAACTGCATAAAATAGATTTTCGATGTCGGCAAAACTCAGGTATTCTAGAACTGCAACGATAAAATTGTGACGACAACACCATGGAGCTCAACTCCCCGGGACACTGCCACAACCCCTAAATGTCAGGAGGCACCAAGAACAATGTTCTCGTCACAAAACCATCGGAACGATTCCAATATACCCGCGTGATCCTAAAAAATTAGTGAAATTTGAGAAGAAAAGAGTCAAAACTCTACGTCAGGATGCCTCACCAGAGCGACGAAGGGACTGAGGAGTAAAAAGAATCCTACTCTATGATATATATAATCCTAAATGACTCAAAACATTTTTCTAGACTCAACAACACCAACGATTCGATCAAGCAGGGGGGATCCTATGTCGGGGAAGGCTCTGTTTACCAACTTGTAACACCCACGATGCGGCTATATCTCCCACGTGTCGGGGCACGACTTAGAGGAATAACCGCATTGTAGGCAATGTCGCAAGAGGGGTAATCTTTACACATCCCATGTACTGAATAAGGAAAGAGGTACATAGTTGGCTTACAATCGCCACGTCACACAATGCATAAATAATATCAATACAATCATCCAGATACAATCAAGGTCCGACTACGGAACCAAAATAAAGACAACCCCAAATGCATAATGTCCCCGATCGCCCCAACTGGGCTCCACTACTGATCGTCTGGGAAGGAAACGTAGTAGCGTCCTGAGTCCTCATCGAACTCCCACTTGAGCTCGGTCACATATCCTGGAACGGTATCATCGGTCCCTGCATCTGGTTTTGGAAGGAATCTGTGAGTCACGGGGACTCAGCAATCTCACACCCTCGCGATCAAGACTATTTAAGCTTATAGGTAGGGAAAAGGTATGAGGTGGAGCTACAGCAAGCACTAGCATATATGGTGGCTAACATACGCAAATGAGAGCGAGAAGAGAAAAGTCAAGGAACGGTCGATAAACTATGATCAAGAAGTGATCCTAGAACAACCTACGTTCAAGCATAACACGAGACCGTGTTCTCTTCCCGGACTCCGCTGAAAAGAGACCATCACGGCCACACACTCTGTTGATTCATTTTAATTAAGTTAAGTTTCAGGTTTTCTACAACCGGACATTAACAAATTCCCATCTGCCCATAACCGCGGGCATGGCTTTCGAAAGTTCAAAACCCTGCAGGGGTGTCCCAACTTAGCCCATCACAAACTCTCACAGTCAACGAAGGATATTCCTTCTCCCAAGACAACCCGATCAGACTCGGAATCCCGGTTACAAGACATCTCGACAACGGTAAAACTAAACCAGTAAAGCCACCCGAATGTGCCGACAAATCCCGATAGGAGCTGCACATATCTCATTCTCAGGGCACACCGGATTATCCAAACTTCCGGTAGGCCAGCCCAGAGTTGCCCCTGGTGGCCACCGGCGGCTGACAAGTTGGACTAACACTCAGAGGAGCACTGGTCCGGGGGTTTAAAATAAAGATGACCCTTGAGTCCGCGGAACCCAAGGGAAAAAGAGGCTAGGTGGCAAATGGTAAAACCAATGTTGGGCCATGCTGGAGGAGTTTTATTCAAGGCGAACTGTCAAGGGGTTCCCATTATAACCCAACCGTGTAAGGAACGCAACATAAAGGAACATAACACCGGTATGACGGAAACTAGGGCGAACTGTCATGCATGAAATGATGCAATGCAAAATATGCAATGATGAATGCAACAAGCTAAACAAATCACACAACGAAAACCCGGAAACCCTGGAAGGCAACTGGAGCTCCACCGGGTGTAATCATACACGTACGGAGCGGAACTTAGCATCCTGGTTCGGTGGTGAAGCTGGTACTTGACGATTCAGGGGACGTCGGTAGAGATATTGGACGCTACACTGTGTACTCGTACACTTGTTGGAGAGGACTTTTCCGCGAAGCCCAAAACAAAAATCCACCATCGGAGGAAATAGAGGCGGAGGCGCGCGAGGGTAGCGAGGCGGTGGTCGAGGTGACATGCGCTCGGGCAATGGTACCAAGCGGCAACGGGGCAAGGAGTGGTCCAGCGGGACATGGAGGTCACCGAGAACCATAAGAGCAGCGGCAAGATTGCGTGGCGGCGGCCTCTACTCGCCGGCGTCGGAGGAGAGGCTGCAGGGGCGCCGGAGTTGGGGTGGTCGGAGGGGCTTGCCTCTGAACTGCAGCGGCGGGGCTGCTGATGATGGCTTGCAAAGGAGGCCGGCGCCATGGAGCTCGGGGTCACGGGGAAGGAGCCGTGCAGAGAGGCCATGCTCGGCGGCCGGGCCGGCGTCAAGGAGAAGGTTGGGTGCGGGGGCGGACCGGACAACGGGCAGGAGAGCAGCGCGCGTGGGGAGGAGATGGGATCGAGATCCCTCTCCTGTGCATGGCGCGCGAGGAGGATGGAAGGGAGAGGGGATCTGGCATGGGAGGACGACTCACGGCGTGGGGGAGAGGAAGGGTGAGGAGAGGGGCGACGCTGTCTAGAGGAGCACGAGCGAGAGAAACTCCTCTCGCTGGCGCTGCGTCGGTGCGGCAGAGGGAGACGAGGGAGAGGGAAATCAATAGGAGAGCGAGGGATTGAGCGGGCTAGGGTTAGGATTAGAGATGGCCTTGGCTGGGCCTTAGGCTTAGAGGCCGCCTAGATCCAGGTGGGCCGCGGGGAAGGAAATGGGCCTAGAGAGGTCGCGGGGAAGGCCTTGGCTGGCAGCGGGAAGGCTGTTGGTTGGCCGGCCTGGCGCTTCTACTGTTGTCTCTTTTCTTTTACATTTCTTCAGACAGAAATACAAAAGGAAAGAGCAGGGGAAAAAGGAGATGTGTATGAGAATTATAAAAATATCCTCATGACCCTGAATTCATGCCCTATTTGATAAAATTGGTTTGGACATTTTTAGAGGTAGAAAAATAAAACAAGTTTAAATATGATTCAAACTTGAGGCATTTTTTAACCTAACCAAAACAACTCCAAAGGATTTGAAATTTGACAGAGAGGGTTTAGGCATGGAGAACTAGCACCAGGAAAAGAATGAACATTAATGGAGGAGGGGGAAAAGGACACTTGCCAAAATGAAAGAAATAAGAAGGAAGGAGGAGGGCAAGATGGCACTTGCAAAAAGAAAGAAAAGAGAAGGAAGGAAGGTGGTGATGCATGGATCTCACATGGGGCATGCAACAAAATGTCATGCATGAAATGATGCAATGCAAAATATGCAATGATGAATGCAACAAGCTAAACAAATCACACAACGAAAACCCGGAAACCCTGGAAGGCAACTGGAGCTCCGGTCTTGGGGCGTCACAACACTCCACCACTACAAGAGGATCTGGTCCCGAGATCTAGAATGGCACTGGAGGGAAAACGGAAGAGAAAGAGAAGAGGTAAAACTAAGTTGCTTCTTTGACAAACGAGTGAAACCAAAGACCCTTGAAAAAGGTTAAGCCATTTCGAGAAAAAAATACCACAGAGATGAACGAAGTTGAAAACCTACGTTAGTAAAGAGGGACAAGGAAGAACAACTTTGGGAAGCACTCCGGTTGAAAAGAGATGCAAGGCTTGATAAGGCGAAAAGAACTTGTGCAAAAAGGGTACAACACTCCGGTTAAAAGGATAGGCATGAAAAGAACACGATCCTGACAAAACAAAAAGATGGGTTGAAGAGAGCAACATCACAAAGCCTCCGTAACAAAAGTAAGAATGGAATGGAATGAACGAAGGGAAAACAAGATCTTGAGGAAGCACGCTTACCACAAATGCTAGAACAGAGTTGTTGAAAAACCAACAACGAAAAGAATAAGCTTGATATGGTCTTATAGAAGACATCTCAAAATTATGAGGTGACAACTTGCCACTCACGGGAAAAGAATTGGATTGGTATGAACAAGGAGATGAGAAAGCTTATTTCACCGGAAGGATGAAAGAAGAATTTGGGTCCTTTAAGAGCACCATAAATAGCAACAATCCTTAGGGAAAGCTTTAGGTAAAATATAACCCAAGATACTCCAATAAAGAGATTGATGGATTTAAAATACCTCATTCTTAATAACATGTGAATCATGAAACATCAACTCAAATTATCAAGAATGACATAATACCACCTCTAATGATAAGGTAGAAAGAATTGCACTCCGGATACAAGATGAAGAATGCTTGAGCTCCTTAGAAAAGAATCTCGATGAACACTTCGAGAAGGAATATAAATCCTTGATGAACCATCATGTAGAGCCTCCATGAAGAACTCCGATAAACAAAGGAATGATCAAACGGAAGGAAAATAAGTTGAAAACACAAGGTGAAAATTTGTAATGATTTAGATGGATCTCCGTGATGAGGTAATTGAAAGAACTTGGAACTTCGGGAAAAAGAGAAGATGAAACAATTGAAATTAGGAATTTGATGAGCCTCCGGAATAGGGAATTTAGTTCACCCGATGAAACAAGAATAAGAATTACCTTATGCTTATCCTTCACCAATTAAATTGATGACAATCAACGGATTTGACATATTACTTATTCTCGTAGAAAAGATTAAGAGAGATATAACATAAACTTGGGAAGGTCTTCAACGAACCATCGTTATGAATTTAAACAACGAATGAATTAATATGATAACCATGGAAGAGAATCTTGAACGAACCACCGTAAGAATTGGAAATGAACGAAGTAAAGATAAAGAAACACCGGGAAGAATTAGCAAATGAAAGAAGATGCTTGAGAGAATTTATATATGAGAGAACGAAGAGATCATGCACTGATTAGAGGATATTTGATCGATGCACCATTAAAATTAGAAGGATGAGAGCTGAAGGCTAGAATGAATAATCCCGAGATGATGGCCTTCGGAGAATCAAACTGAAAATACTCTGAATTACTCCAGATGGGTGAAAAGAAATTCTCACAACCGAAACAATTATGGGAGGATGGCAGCAAGCTGGAATCACGAATCTTGAAGAGAATGGAGCAAGATATGGAGGAAAACTCTTCTTCGGTCTTCATATCCGCGAATGACGACGATAAACACCACCATGAATTGTTGAGGCACTCCGGAATAAAGAAGAATATAAAAGTTGAATCAACAATGAAATGAATTTGGAAGATCTTGTTGAAAGACATTTGACTGATGATAAATCATTCTTACGTCAAACTTCGAAAAGAAATTTGAGGATAGCTCCGGGAAAATAAGAAGAGTCGGGTAAGATCCTGGAAAATGACCTGTGGGTTAGGACCAACTCAAAAGAAACATCGTTGAACGATTTAAAAGAGAGAAAGCACCGGTTAAATAAAATGGCTTGAAAGAGATAACAACCTTGGAATAGGTTTGAACGGATCTTGAAGGAAAAGACGAGTCTTCCGAGATATCTTCAGCACTCCGGAATAATTGAATAGCGGGAAATGAATGAATATGATGAGCACCGGTATGATAAAACTTCTGAAACGAGGAAAGGATATGATCAACACCATAAGCTTGAATCGAATCCACCGGAGAAGAAAAGAATGGAGAATGAAGAACGAGTAGAGCATCTTCATGAGAAACACCGGGTAAAAACATGAAGGAAAACGAATGGAGAGACTTCCATCAATAAAATGGATAGTGATTAAGAAATCTGAATCCTTCAAGGCAAACAAGGGTGGGAGGGTGGGAAAAAAGAAAGACAACTTAGAACGGATGAAACAAACTCCGCTGAGAAGAACTAGTAATAGATCTTGCTGATATTGAAATGATCGGATCCACTTGAAGAGAAGCACACCGGTTGAAAAGGATTGACATGACAATCTCGATTATTATGAAGGATTAGTATTCACATAGGAGTATGAGAACACCACTTAGGAAAGGTATGGAATCAACATTTGACTTCGAAGCAACTCGAATACCAGAACTCAAAACAAAACAAAGGATTGGCTTGCAGAATAAGCCGGAACAAACATATGATAGAGATTTCGTCTGAAGTTTTTGTGGTGGGGCCTACACGGGCTCGATCGTACAGCACCATCATGTACAAGGTAGTGCACATGACATACGAAGCGTCCCCGAGTCGGCATAGCCAAGGAATCTTTAAGACACAACGAGACCACTGTAAAACCAACCGTGAATAGGCGGACCACTAGACGTCGAACCCCAATTTCATATCATACATATGTCGGAAAGATATCCTAAGAGCTACTTGAATTCCCACTTATAAACTCCCGAAATTTTCCGGTTATGCAATCAGGTGTTGGGGATACAGGGGAAGCATAATATCTCACCCAAAACTAGCAAATCCTACATCCAGCTGTATCCATCCTTCAACACATAACCAAGAAACCTTCGGAAATCGTTAACCTCAACCTTCGAAAAGCATCCGTTATACGAGTTATGGCAATACTCCCGAACTCCCGCCCCAGTACTGGGTGGCGTCGAGGTTATCTCTCCAACAACTGCATAAAAGAGATTTTCGATGTCGGCGAAACTAAACTCGGGTATTCCAGAACTGCAACGATAAAATTGTGACGACAACACCTCGGAGCTCAACTCCCCGGGACACTGCCACAACCCCTAAATGTCAGGAGGCACCAAGAACAATGTTCTTGTCACAAAACCATCGGAATGATTCCAAGATACCCGCGTGATCCTAAAAAAATTAGTGAAATTTGAGAAGAGAAGAGTCAAAACTCTACGTCAGGATGCCTCACCGGAGCGACGAAGGGACTGAGGAGTAAAAAGAAGTCCTAACTCTCCGATATATATAATTCCTAAATGACTCAAAACATTTCTAGACTCAATAACGCCAGCGATTCGATCAAGCAGGGGGCTCCTAAGGTCGGGGAAGGCTCTGATTACCAACTTGTAACGCCCTCGATGCGGCTATAACTCCTACGTGTCGAAGCACAACTTAGAGGCATAACCGCATTGAAAGCAATGTCGCAAGTGAGGTAATCTTCACACAACCCATGTAATACATAAGGGAAAAGGATACATAGTTGGCTTACAATCGCCACTTCACACAAATACATGAATAAAGCATTACATCAACCAGATACAATCAAGGTCCGACTACGGAACCAAAATAAAAGAAGACTACCCCAATACTACACAGATCCCCGATTGACCCCAACTGGGCTCCACTACTGATCAACTAGAACGAAACAACACAAAAGGACAAGATCTTCATCAAGCTCCTCCTTGAGCTTGGTTGCGTCACCTGTACAGTATCATCGGCACCTGCAAACTAGTTTTGGAAGTATCTGTGAGTCACGGGGACTCAGCAATCTTACACCCTCGCAATCAAGACTATTTAAGCTTATAGGAAGGGTAAAAGGTATGAGGTGGAGCTGCAGAAAGCGACTAGCATATTTGGTGGCTAACATACGCAAATGAGAGCGAGAAGAGAAGGCAAAAGCACGTTCGAGAAACTATGATCAAGAAGTGATCCTAAAACAACCTACGTCAAGCATAACTCCAACACCGTGTTCACTTCCCGGACTCCGCCGAGAAGAGACCATCACGGTAACACACGCGGTTGGTGCATTTTAATTAAGGTCAACTTCAGGTTTTCTACAACCAGACATTAACAAATTCCCATCTGCCCATAACCGCGGGCACGGCTTTCGAAAGTTCATAACCCTGCAGGGGTGTCCCAACTTAGCCCATCACAAGCTCTCACGGTCAATGAAGGATATTCCTTCCAGCAGGAAGACCCGATCAGACTCGGAATCCCGGTTACAAGACATCCTCGACAATGGTAAAACAAGTCCAGCAAGACCACCCGCTATGCCGACAAATCCCGATAGGAGCTGCACATATCTCGTTCTTAGGGCACACCGGATAAGCTAAGCGTACGGGAGCCAACGTAACCCAAGTTGCCAAGGGACGGCCCTGCACGGTGCTCTGGGTTGGACCAACACTCAGAGGAGCACTGGCCCGGGGGTTTAATAAAGATGACCCTTGGGCAGGCCTACCCAAGGGAAAGAAAAGGCTAGGTGGCGAATGGTAAAACCAATGTTGGGCCTTGCTGGAAGAGTTTTATTCAAGGCGAACTGTCAAGGGGTTCCCATTATAACCCAACCGCGTAAGGAACGCAAAATCCGGGAACATAACACCAATATGACGGAAACTAGGGCGGCAAGAGTGGAACAAAACACCAGGCATAAGGCCGAGCCTTCCACCCTTTACCAAGTATATAGATGCATTAATTAAATAAGAGATATTTTGATATCCCAACAAAATATCCATGTTCCAACATGGAACAAGCTCCAATCTTCACCTGCAACTAACAATGCTATAAGAGGGGCTGAGCAAAGCGGTAACATAGCCAAACAACGGTTTGCTAGGACAAGGTGGGTTAGAGGCTTGGCTCAACAATATGGGAGGCATGATAAGCAAGTGGTAGGTATCGCAGCATAGGCATAGCAAAAGAGCGAGCAACTAGCAACCAAAGATAGAAGTGATTTCGAGGGTATGGTCATCTTTCCTGAAATACCGCAAGGAAGAAGAATGAGTCCATGAAGAAGACAAACGAACGTAGTCGAACGGATCCTCACAAACGCGACGTTAACGGAACTAACCCAAAGAAGCGACATCGGAAAGAAACAAACAACATAGTAAACAACCATCACATAAACATGGCATGATGCACAATCAAGTATGATGCATGTCCGGTTTAAAGAAGCAAGGCATGGCAAAGTGCACAAACAATCCTACAAATTAAGTGGAGCTCATTATGCAACGGAGTTGCATATTTATGGAACACCACATCAATTATTTAGTTCACTCTCGGTTAGGTACTCAACAATATTAAATGTTGTTAGCATGGCAAGAGGTGAAGCATGAGTAAAACCTCTATCTAAACAAGTTTAAATGAGGCTGGAACAAACAATAATTCCGGTAACTCCCCATATGCAAATTATCAATTTAAAGCAAACAACAATTTTAAACATTTTAATTGTTGTTAACATGATGCGGATGACATGTGCAAGGTTATGCAATTTTTGTATTAAAAAATTGACAAGAGCATTATGAAGCATTTGTCACCGTGGTGGAAAGAAAAGGTGCCACGGCGACGAATCCGAAAATGATGCCACGGCACCATATCGGTTCCGGTAGCTCACGAAGGTACCGATGCAAAGGAAGCAAGGGTGCGGATGTTCGGAACATGCTAGAGATGGTGGGGTGATCCCGGATTCCGAGTATCCCACGAGTTGGCGACAAGGAAACGAGTGACCATTTGGACACGATGCAAACACGAGCATCTCAAACATCACACATGCATTTGTTCACGGGCGTCGTCTCGATGGTTATACCTTCGAAGTGTGCAAACGGGCCGGTTCTTGTTCGGTGCCAAGTAGAGGAAGTATACGTTCTCGGGACGTGGTGGAAGTAGGGGGTACACGACGACGGTAGAGGTACTCGTGACGGTAGTGGTACGCGTTTTCGTAGAAGGACTTGACGAGTCCGAGTCACTTGGGGTCGACGGTAGTCGTTCACATTTCCAGGAGGAAGTAGAGGTTCTTGCGATCTCGGCGATGGTGTTTGTTCAAGGCGGTAGTGGAACTTGACGGATCCGATGCCTCCGGACGTAGTGGTACATGTTCAGTTTTCTTCGAAGAGGTACATGGCGTTATTCGGTCATAGGTACTTGACGTTTTGCTACCAGGGTCTTCGGCGACGGTGTTGTACATAAGACGTTGGGGTACTTGTCGGTCCGGTCTTGATGGAGTAGATGTACACGTCGGGGCTTGTCGCATCACCAGGTGTAGTCGTACACGTACGGAGCGGAAATTGGTGTCCTGGTTCGGTGGTGAAGCTGGTACTTGACGATTCAGGGGACGTCGGTAGAGATATTGGACGCTACACTGTGTACTCGTACACTTGTTGGAGAGGACTTTTCCGCGAAGCCCAAAACAAAAATCCACCATCGGAGGCAATAGAGGCGGAGGCGCACGAGGGTAGCGAGGCGGTGGTCGAGGTGACATGCGCTCGGGCAATGGTACCAAGCGGCAACGGGTCAAGGAGTGGTCCAGCGGGACATGGAGGTCCCCGAGAACCATAAGAGCAGCGGCAAGATTGCGTGGCGGCGGCCTCTACTCGCCGGCGTCGGAGGAGAGGCTACAGGGGCGCCGGAGTTGGGGCGGTCGGAGGGGCTTGCCTCTGAACTGCAGCAGCGGGGCTGCTGATGATGGCTTGCAAAGGAGGCCGGCGCCATGGAGCTCGGGGTCACGGGGAAGGAGCCGTGCAGAGAGGCCACGCTCGGCGGCCGGGCCGGCGTCAAGGAGAAGGTTGGGTGCGGGGGCGGACCGGACAACGGGCAGGAGAGCAGCGCGCGTGGGGAGGAGATGGGATCGAGATCCCTCTCCTGTGCACGGCGCGCGAGGAGGATGGAAGGGAGAGGGGATCTGGCATGGGAGGACGAATCACGGCGTGGGGGAGAGGAAGGGTGAGGAGAGGGGCGACGCTGTCTAGAGGAGCACGAGCGAGAGAAACTCCTCTCGCTGGCGCTGCGTCGGTGCGGCAGAGGGAGACGAGGGAGAGGGAAATCAATAGGAGAGCGAGGGATCGAGTGGGCTAGGGTTAGGATTAGAGATGGCCTTGGCTGGGCCTTAGGCTTAGAGGCCGCCTGGATCCAGGTGGGCCGCGGGGAAGGAAATGGGCCTAGAGAGGTCGCGGGGAAGGCCTTGGCTGGCAGCGGGAAGGCTGTTGGTTGGCCGGCCTGGCGCTGCTACTGTTATCTCTTTTCTTTTACATTTCTTCAGACAGAAATACAAAAGGAAAGAGCAGGGGAAAAAGGAGATGTGTATGAGAATTATAAAAATATCCTCATGACCCTGAATTCATGCCCTATTTGATAAAATTGGTTTGGACATTTTTAGAGGTAGAAAAATAAAACAAGTTTAAATATGATTCAAACTTGAGGCATTTTTTAACCTAACCAAAACAACTCCAAAGGATTTGAAATTTGACAGAGAGGGTTTAGTCATGGAGAACTAGCACCAGGAAAAGAATGAACATTAATGGAGGAGGAGGAAAAGGACACTTGCCAAAATGAAAGAAATAAGAAGGAAGGAGGAGGGCAAGATAGCACTTGCAAAAAGAAAGAAAAGAGAAGGAAGGAAGGTGGTGATGCATGGATCTCACATGGGGCATGCAACAAAATGTCATGCATGAAATGATGCAATGCAATGCAAAATATGCAATGATGAATGCAACAAGCTAAACAAATCACACAACGAAAACCCGGAAACCCTGGAAGGCAACTGGAGCTCTGGTCTTGGGGCGTCACAGCACTCACCACAAAGCATTGCATGAAAAACTAAGCATACACCCAGCAAGTAGACATGGTAAATAAGCTAACCATGGCAAGAACAACCTCATAGCATGCACGGACAAACTATAATAACCTCGGCAAAATTGCTTAACATGTAAACAATCTGCCAGGAAAATTTTATAGCAAAAGTAGAGCTCGATTGAGTCAAGCTAGGGTGCTCCATAATTGCAAACAAAGACATGGATGTATAGAACATAACATTATCTCAAAATCATCCTTACTGAACATGCTCAAAAGAGGCATGGATCACTCTGTAGCAACAAGAATACATGGCATAAAAATAATATGAGGGAAAAGACTTGGAAGCTTTCTAAGTCCCTGAAATCAGCAACATTACGAGAGCTACTTTGCATGCTTGTGCTAGTCACCACAAAGATCACAAAAATACATGGCATACACCCCTGTAAAGATGGCATGGCATACTTCAAAACACATGTAGGGCTCAAGTTCATAGGAGGCACACGTTAATCATGGCAAAACTGACAAATGTCCAAATCCTGATAAGAAACTGAAACTAACATTACATAGCACTCTTTCAACAGCATTTAGGGCATCAAGATGAGCTCAAATGAACATGGTGCAATGAATGAAATGAAGTACTCATCGAGACGAACAATTTGATATGCTACACGCCCAAAACGGAGCCACGGATGCAAAGTTATGATGCGATGAAGAATGCTAAAATTAATGGAAAACTGGGACAAAGTCAACCCTAGGGTTTACTGTAGCCGATCCAGATCGGGCACGGACTTCGAGGCGGCAGCGGATCTCGCCGGAGTCGGCGCCGGAGTGGGAGGAGATGACCGGAATGAGCGGGGCCGGCCGGGGTGGGACTTGGCGCGGCGAGCTCCGGGGCGGCTCCGGCGGACGGCGATGGCGGCGGCGAGGCGAAGCGGACAGCTGCGAGGCGAGGCGGACGGCGGCGAGGCAACGTAGGGCGGCGCGGCGGACCGGCGACGGCGGCACACGGCGGCGCGGCGGAGCGTCGACGTCGGCGAGGCGGCGCGCGGGCGGCGGCGAAGCTTGGAGGCGCGGGGGCGGCGATGGGCCTCGGGGGCTCTCCTCGGGCCCAGGTGGGCCGCGGCGTGGGAGGCGGCCGGCGGGCCACGTGGCGTGACGCCAATGGCTGCGGGGCGGCGGCGCGAAATGTCCGGCGCGGCCCGGACGTGTCCGGCGCGCGGATGGAGCGGGGGCTAAGGTTAGGGTTGGAGTGGATCCGGAATTTTCGGGGGGAGATGCCTTGTTGTAGGTAGAGGGAGCTAGGAGGCTGCAAATTGAGCACGGTTTGCAGCCACGCGATCGTGATCGAACGATCGAGATGATGGAGGGGGTTTAGGTGGGTTTTGGGCCACTTTGGGGAGGTGTTAGGCTGCAACACACACGAGGCCTTTACGGTTCCTCGGTTAACCGTTGGAGTATCAAACGAAGTCCAAATGGCACGAAACTTGACAGGCGGTCTACCGGTAGTAAACCAAGGCCGCCTGGAAAGTCTCGGTCCAATCTGAGAACGTTTAACACCCGCACACGAAAAGAGGTAAAAGGGGACACCGGAGGACATAGGAGCACCGGAATGCAAAACGGACAATGGGGAAAATGCTCGGATGCATGAGACGAACACGTATGCAAATGCGATGCACATGATGACATGATATGATATGCATGATAAAGACAAAAGAAACAAGGAGACAAAAACCCAACAACGAGGAAATAACATAACTTAGTGCCAGAAATGGCAAGAGTTGGAATATAAATATGGCAGGTTACATATGGGGCGTTACAGAGTGGCTGCGTCGATGAAGGTCTCCATGAAAGATTGAAATTGAAGCTTCTTCGTGTTAGCCACCTGAAGAGCCTTTAGCTTCTCTTCCTTGGCATACTTGCAATGAACACGGACGAGTGACAAAGCCACATCAGCACTGTAGCGAGCAGCTGATTTCTTCCATGCCTGCACTCTGTCAGGGATGCTATTGAGTCAAGTCATCAGTGACTCGAGGTCGTTCAGAAGCACATCCTCTGGCCATAACTCCTTGTCGATCCGGGACAGTGCGGCCTTCAGTCGGGCGACATAGTCCAAGACACTGGCAAGACGAGATTCCAGTCGCAGCACGTTCATGGCAGCCTCGTCCTTGACAAGAGAGTTAACGGGGTCCAGTCCTGTCCTCGATCCGCCCAGTTTCCTCCTCAAAATTCTCACAAAATTCTACACGCACAAAAAGGTAATGAATTGGCAGCAACATGGTGAATAAGTTCTTTGTAATCAGTCGGATAAGGGAAAGTACCTTCAAGCATGAGAAACATCTTCTTGGCAAGACCACCCAAATAAGTTTCCTGTTCGTCCCTCTTCCGAGTGAGAACATCCACTTTGTCTGCCAAAACCACCTTCTCCTCCTTTAGTTGCACAACCTCTTTATTCACCTCGTCGACAACAGTTTTTAGCTTGGCGTTCTCCTCTCCAACTTTCCGACTGAAGCCAGCTTCTTGTCAACAAGTTCAGTTTTCTCACGCGCCGTCTTCTGCGCTACCGCAAGATCGAGGTCCTTCTGCTCGAAAGCCTACTTCATTTTGTCTAAAGAAATAACATTCTTCAGACGGTCTTGGAGTTGACGATTTTCACTACGCACATCTGTTCGAGCGAAATCACTCGGTTCATAGGATGAAAAGGAAAAATGGCAAGGCGAGCAATCGACAAATTGTTACCTCCCATGATAGCTGCTTCGTCCTGGGCTTTCTTCGGGTTCTCCTTGGCTAACTCCAGGTCGAGATTGAGTTGGATCTGCTACTTCTCCAAATTAGCGTACTTGGTCCCAAGTTCATAAGCTCTCTGCAATCAACAAAAAGACAAGTTTGTCAACGGAAACGAAGATCAGTTACTTCTGAGTGGAAAGTGTGCAAGATTAAATGGCCACAACAAAAAATAGTTCTAAGACTGATGTCGAATCGCACATTCAACAGCAGTCCCGGGGACTACACCCAGTGGGTGCACTTAGCGTGCCCCCACTGGTTCGATTTCTCACTCAGCATGGTCTGCCCAGCCAGAGTGGAAGGAGTAAAAAAACATATATTCTAAGACCACTGTCGACTACCTGCAGTCAACAGCGGTCTCGGGGACTACACCCAGTGGGGACACTCAACATGCCCCCACGGGATCAAGAACTCACTCGACACGACCTGTATAATTCAAGTGAAAGGAGCTACACAACTACAAGAAACACCCACTGGGTGAACAGATGCAAGGAACAGATTGACATCTTATGAATAATAAAGCAACAGTTTTCAGGTAGCATATCCTAACAGAGCAAAGGTCAAGCTGGAAGCCAATCGGAAATCAACTTGCAATCCCACTTACTCGGACATTGGTTTGGAGGGCAAAGCTGGCATCATAGGCGACCTTGCTGGTGTCGTACACCACCTTCAGTCGGTCCATCATTAAGCCTGCCTGGATCATGGCCTCCTTGGCAGCTCCTACTTGGTCCTCTGGGATGTGATGAGTAACAAAAAGAGGAGATGTTGGAACAGACGACGTGGCCGATGGAGCTGAAGCTTGAAGTTGGGTAATCGGAGCAGGAGCCTGGGCAGTCGACGCTGAAGGTTGGTCAGTCGACACTGGATCAGCGAAAGAGACTGAAGTTCGACCTGGATCACCAAGTTGTTGAACTTCAGGTTCAGATGCTGGGCGAGGTGCTTTGTTGGCGGGCACTCTCCTGCTCAAATTCCTGCCCCTTCTCCCTGTATTACTCGATGGCACTTCTTCATCGTCATCATCGTCCGAAAGTTGGATAACATTTGTCGTCAGTGCAAAGCACTCGGCATAAAGGTTTTCAGTCGCTTATCAATACAGTCGGAAAAGGAAAGGCATGGCTGTGGGATCTAACCTGCCTGAGAAGTGGCCGCATCTGCGGTTTTCGCATCACATCGTTCCTCGTCGACTTCCATGGATGTTGCAGAAGTAGGAGCACTGAAAGTTCCAAATTCCACTCGATCAAGCTAAAGAAGAAGATCGCAATGGAAACAAAAGATAAAGATAAGAAACACTCACGCCGAAGCAACAGGCATGGCCACTTTGATCCTGGGCAGAGCTTTCCGGGGTTTCGATGGAACGACTTTGGGCTATTTCGCAGCCTTCTCTGACGGCTCTAGAGTTGAGGCCCGAGTGCGCTTCGGGACTTTTGCACTCGACGGAACTGCATTGCCGCATCCTCCCGCGGGATCCTGCGACTTCTTTGAGCGTCGTTCGGAGCAGGGCGGCGAGTCAACTTACTCGCTGCTTCCAGAGTCCTCGCCGACCTCCTCGCCATCATCTTCATATTGCCAATCAGCGCTTTCGTCGTCACCCCCCAATCCCTCCTGAGGTTGCTCCCCATTTGGCATAGAGTACATCTTGGTGAAAATCTGCAAGACACAAGTTACAAACATCAGTCGGATTCAAGAACTATCGCATGTCGGAAAGAGAAAAACACTCGGTAAATCACGCCTGACCTCCTCTGGAGCATTGTCGGTGTCGAATGGCATAATCCTCCTGGACCCCCTGGGATTATCCTTGTTCCCGGTAATGCTCCTAAGCCACTGGGCCACCATCTCCTTTTCAACCTCCTCCGGGTGGATTCGAGCTGTGTCTTCTGGGCCCGAGTACATCCACATCGGGTGATCACGAGCTTGGAGAGGCTGGATGCGTCGACTGAGGAACACCTCCAGCAGATCCATGCCGGTCACACCCTCCCGGACTAAATTAACGACCGCGTCGACTAAAAGGGACACCTCACCTTTTTCTTCTGCAATTACAACCAAAGAAGAAGACTGGCGGAGTCTCTCCATAGTGAAAGGTGGGAGGCTGGTCGACTGACCTGGGGTCGGGATGTCCTTGTAGTAGAACCAGGTCGACTGCCATCCTCTGACTGACTCGGGAAAGGTCATGGGAGGAAAAGTACTTCTGCCTCTAGTTTGGATCCCCAACCCCCCGAACATCTGGATCACGTGCGTCTTTACGTCACTCGGGTTTGCCTTTTTTACCGACTAAGAATGCCAAGTGAAGATATGTTTGAACAGGCCCCCAGTGCGGCTGGCAACCGAGGAAGTTCTCGCACATAGAAACAAATGCAGCGAGATACGAGATTGTGTTGGGTGGGAAGTGATGGATCTGAGCCCCAAAGAAATTCAAAAAAAACCCGGAAGAACGGATGTGGGGGCAGGGAGAAACCTCGGTCGACGTGGGTGGTGAGGAGGACGCACTCTCCCCCTCGCGGGTGGGGCTCAGATTCATTCCCCAGAAGCCTCCAGGACCCGTGAGCAATCCGGTAATCATTGGCAAGATTCTCCAGGTCCTCCTTCATGATGGTGGATCGGATCCAGTCCCCCTGGATCCAACCAGGCGGCAGTCTGGAACGCGACGATGTCCCCCTCGCCGTCTTCTTGCCCTTCGCTGCCACTGTTGCCTTCTTTGCATGCTCTAGGGCCGCATTCCTATCCTTCACCATGGCAGCGGAGTGCGAGCGGGCCAGGAAAAAGAGTCGAGAGCAGAGAGAAGCAAGGGGAGAAGCAGAGAAAAAAGAATGGGGCACATAGTGTATCACTTCGGCCTCGGTGCCTTTTATGGGCCTGCTTCTGAGTAGCTGACCCGTGGGCCCGAGCAATCCTATCGCACCCTGCAACAGCCGCTCGCTCGATACGTGGCGAAAAAGGCGGTGCGGAGATCGAGGCGCCTCTGTGTACCTGTTCCGTTTACTGTGCCATGCTCCGTCCCGCGCGCTTCTCCAAAATTTCGAATCCTGTGAGATCTAGGAAACCGCGGGCAATCAATCACATCAAAGATATCACACTCAAATTCACTCGAAGATTTACAAGAATAATTCACTCGACGGACTCAAGAGCCAGAATCAATCAAGGCGACTAATCCAGGGTTAAAGAACCAGTGTGCTTTCCAAACTTTGATTAAATGCCTCCGAAGCATGGAATCAAGTTGGAACCAACTTCAACCCTTCTTCACTCGAGCCTCAATCCATTTGGGGGCTAATGATGATGACATGTACCTAGGGTAGGGTCTTAGGCCTGTCCTAGACACCCTACCCAAGGACACTGCCCTAGAGTCAAAGACATTCAAAGACCAAAAGAAGATACCGATTGAAACAACCCCTGAATGGAATCCACTCGACGAAATATTCCACTTGGATATCCCAATTCCACTCGACCATGGTAACGTCACTCGACCAGATGAAGAATCACTCGGAGTACAGAAGACCTACAGTCGCCTCAGTATGGCAACGGTCAGGCATTCACTCTGTAGTCTTAAAGATCATTAATAGTCATTTATAGCAGGAGTTACCAGTAACGCCCCTGTCTTAACTAACATTGAACCCTGTGAAACTGAGGGCTGGAGGGGCCTGGCGTACTATATATAAGCCACCCCCTCCTCTGGCACAAGGGTTCGCACCCCCTGTAACTCTCACGCATAATCCAGTCGACAAGCCTCTGAGGCATCGAGACATAGGGCTGTTACCTCCTCCGAGAGGGGCCTGAACTCGTAAAACTTGCGTGTACAACCTCGCCATAGCTAGGGCCTTGCCTCCTTTTACGTACCCCCTACTCTTACTGTCAGACTCACTCCCATGACACGTACGACTCCTCCGAGTTCTGCACACGTTCAGCTCGACGACGTCCCTCGAACTCTTGATCCAGCAGAGTGCCAAGGAAGTAGATGAGTTCCGTCAGCACGACGATGTGGTGACGGTGATGGTGAAGTAATCCGTGCAGGGCTTTGCCTAAGCACCACGAGAATATGACCGAGGGTGTAATCTGTGGAGGGGGCGCCGCACACAGCTAGGAAATTGTCTGTTGTGTGCTAGGCGCCCCCTCCTCATATATATATAGGTGGGAGGGAGGGAGGAGCAGCCATAGGAGGTGCCCAAGTAGGAGGAATCCTACTTGGAGTCCATCCAAGCCATGCGCCCCCTGCCATATATAACCGAGGTGGAAGGAAAGAGGGGGTAGAGGGAAGGAAGTAGGAATCCTAATCCACACTTTCCTTGCCCTCCCTGATGTCCCTTGAAGCTACGTCGGTATTTCCCCAAAGTGGAAGGGATGATGCAGCACAACAGCGCTAGGTATTTCCCTCAGATATGAAACCAAGGTTATCGAACCAGTAGGAGAACCAAGTAACACAACGTAAACATCCCATGCACACAGATAACAAATCCTCGCAGCCCAACATGTTAAAGGGGTTATCAATCCCTTTCGGGTAACGGTGCCAGAAATTGGTGCGTGACGGGAAAAAGGTTATAATAGATTGGATAAATAGATTGCAAATAAAATAAATTGCAGCAAGATATTTTTGGATTTTTGGATTAATAGATCTGAAAATAAAAGTGAATAAAAATAGATCACAAAGGCAAATAACATGAGAAACAAGGCCCGAGGGCCGTAGGTTTCACTAGTGGCTTCTCTTGACAAAAATAGCAAAGTGGTGGGTGAACAAATTACTGTTGGGAAATTGATAGAACTTCAAATAATTACGACGATATCCAGGCAATGATCATTATATAGGCATCACGTCCAAGATTAGTAGACCGACTCCTGCCTGCATCTACTACTATTTCTCCACACATCGGTCGCTATCCAGCATGCATCTAGTGTATTAAGTTCATGGAGAAATGGAGTAATGCAATAAGAATGATGACATGATGTAGACAAGATCTATCTATGAAGAGAAAGACCCCATCATTTTATCCTTAGTAGCAACAATACATACGTGTCGGTCTCCTTTCTGTCACTGGGATCAAGCACCGTAAGATCGAACCCACTACAAAGCACCTCTTCCCATTGCAAGATAAATAGATCAAGTTGGCCAAACAAAACCCAAATACCGGAGAAGAAATATGAGGCTATAAGAAATCATGCATAAGAAAGATCAAAGAAACTCAAATACTTGCATGAATATAAAAAGATAGATCTGATCATAAACTCGAAGTTCATCGGATCCCAACAAACACGCCGCAAAAGAGTTACATCATATGGATCTCCAAGAGACCATTGTATTGAGAATCAAGAGAGAGAGAGATGAAGCCATCTAGCTACTAACTACGGACCTGAAGGTCTACAAAGAACTACTCATGCATCATCCGAGAGGCACCAATGGAGGTGGTGAACCCCATCTGAGATAGTGTCTAGATTGGATCTGGTGGTTCTGGACTCTGCGGTGGCTGGATGAATATTTCGTCGACTCCCCTAGGGTTCTGGAAATATTGGGGTATTTATAGAGCAAACAGGCGGTCCGAGGGGCATCCGAGGTGGGCACAACCCACCAGGGCGCGCCTAGGCCTCCTGGCGCACCCTGGTGGGTTGTCCCCTCCTCGGGACTCCCCCCAGGCGCATCCACGGCCCAACATGTTCCTTCTGGTCCATAAAAAATCTCCGTAAAGTTTCGTGGCATTTGGACTCCGTCTGATATTGATTTTCTATGATGTAAAAAACATGGAAAAAATAGGAACTAGCACTTGGCACTATGTCAATAGGTTAGTACCAAAAAATGATATAAAATAACTACAAAATGATTATAAAACATCCAAGATTGATAATATAACATCATGGAACAATCAAAAATTCTAGATACGTTGGAGACGTATCAGCATCCCCAAGCTTAACTCCTACTCGTCCTCGAGTAGCTAAGTGATAAAAACAGAATTTTTGATGTGGAATGTTGCCTATCATGTCATATCATATTTCTTTCTTTATAGCATGGACAATTGGACTTTTAGTTGTTCAAAGCAATAGTCTAGTTTTGACATGATAATTTACATACTCAAGCATATCAACAAGCAACCATGTCTTTCAAAATATCAACGCTAAAATAAGCTATCCCTAGCTCATCATGCTCAAACATTGATCCATTCATGAAACACACTCGAATATTAGCTATACCCAATACTTAAGTATGATCATATTGCCTCCTAGTTGGTACTTTTATAAGAGAAGATGAAGACTCAAATTCAAAAATAAAAATTGCATAAAGTAAAAGAAATGCCCTTTGCGGAGTGAAGTAGGGATTTGTAGAGGTGCCAGAGCTCAAAGCGAAAAACTTAGAGATAAAAATATTTTGAGAGGTGTATCCATCCCACCAACAAAAACGACTTAGAGTTCCCAATACTTTCCATGCATAGATATATCATAGGCGGTTCCCAAACAGAAAATAAAGTTTATTCCTTTTTCCACCATAACTTTCACTTTCCATGGCTAGCCGTATCCACGGTTGCCCTCCATACCAACACTTTCCAAGGAATTTATAATTTGACAACATAAAGTAAATTCATTTTTTTGCATTTCGAGACTGGGCATCCCTAATACCTTTGCCTTACTGTCATGCAATGACAATTGAATGAACACTCATCTTGAGAATAACACATCTAGCATGGAAAATATTAGCCACCCCTCACCGCTCCGCGGGCGAAAAAACACACAAAAAGAAGTTTATTTTGAAAATTAGAGATGGCACATGCAAATTTGCTTAGAACGGCAAAAGAATACCGCATATAGGTAGATATAGTGGACTCATGTGGCAAAACTGGGTTAAAGGTTTTTGGATGCACAAGTAGTGATCATACTTAGTGCAAAATGAAGGCTAGCAAAAGATTGGGAAGCGACCAACTAAGAAACAGATAATCTCATAAGCAAGCATTAAGCATAAATAACACCGAATAATGAACCACAAGTAGGATATAATTTCATTGCATGACTATTGACTTTCGTACTTGCATAGGGAATCACAAACCTTAACACCAATATTCTTACTAAAGCATAATTACTCATCAAGATGACTCACATATCACATCATCATATCTCAAAACTATTACTAAGAATCAAGTTTATTTTGTCCAATGACCTTCATGAAATTTTTTATTATATCCTTCTTGGATATCTATCACTTTGGGACTAATTTTCATGTGTTGCTTTTGACAAGCTCAAACAAATATAAGTGAAGATCATGAGCATAATGTATTTTTTCTTTCTCTCAAATTAATTTAAGTGAAGCAAGAGAGAATTTCTTGAAAATTCTACTAACTCTCAAATGAATCTAAGTGAAGCAAGAGAGCATTTCTTGAAAAATACTAAAGCATACCGTGCTCAAAAAAGATATAAGTGAAGCACTAGAGCAAGTCCATTGCTCATAAAAAATTAAGTGAAGCATAGAGAGCAATTCTAACAAGTCATGACATAATTTTGGCTCTCTCGAATAGGTGTGTCCAGCAAGGATTGATGACTTAAAACACAAAATAAAACAAGCAAAGACTCATATCATACAAGACGCTCCAAGCAAAACACATATCATGTGACGAATAAAAATATAGTTTCAAGTAAAATACCGATGATCATTGGAAGAAAGCGGGGATGCCACTCGGGGGCATCCCCAAGCTTAGGCTCTTTTATCCTTCCTTCATCCATCGTAATATAACCCAAAACCTTCAATCACAAAAACTCAACAAAACCTTCGTGAGATCCGTTAGTATAAGAATAATAAATCACTACTATAAGTGATGTATCAAACCAATTCATATTTTGTTCTTGTATTATATATACTGTATTCCAACTTTTCTATGGCAAAAACTCATCAAAGAAAACCATAGAGCCATCAAGAATAAGCACACAACACAAAGAAAAGAGAATCTGTCAAAACAGAACAGTCTGTAGCAATCTAACTATTTTGAATACTTTTGTAACTCCAAAAATTCTGAAAAATTAGGAAGACCTGAGCAATTTGTATATCGATCTACTGCAAGTGGAATGGGTATTTTAGCGCTCTCTGGTAAAAAATGAAAATTAATTTCATGAGCGTGAAAGTTTCTGTTTTTCAGCAAGATCAAACAACTATCACCCAAGAAGATCCTAAAGGCGTTACTTGGCACAGACACTAATTAAAACATAAAAAACACAATCATAACAGTAGCATAATTTTGCTAACACTCAAGAACAAGAAGCAAAAAGCAAAAATAAAATTTATTCATTGGGTTGCCTCCCAACAAGCGCTATAGTTTTATGCCTTAGCTAGGCATAAAGAAAGGATCTAAGTTTTGTCATCTTTGGTTCGAGATCCATAAGATGCCCTCATGATTGATTCATAAGGTGGCTTAATTCTAGTTCTAGGAAAGTGTTCCATACCCTTCCTCAAAGGAAATTGGAACTTAATATTGCCTTCTTTCATATCAATCACGGCACCAATAATGCGTAAAAACGGTCTACCAAGAATAATTGGACAAGACGGATTGCAATCAATATCAAGAACAATAAAATCTATGGGCACATAATTCCTATTTGCAAGAATAAGAACATCATTAATTCTTCCCATAGGCTTTTTAATAGTAGAATCCGCCACGTGCAAATTCAAAGAACATTCTTCAAGATTACTAAGACCAAGCACATCACATAAAGATTTCGGAATTGTAGAAACGCTAGCACCCAAGTCACACAAAGCAAAACACTCATAATTTTTAATATTGACTTTGATAGTAGGTTCCCATTCATCATGCAATTTTCTAGGAATTGAAACTTCTAATTCCAATTTTTCTTCAAGAGCTTTCATCATAGCATCAATAATATGTTTAGTAAAAGCTTTATTTTGTTCATAAGCATGGGGTGAATTTATCATGGATTGCAACAAAGAAATACAATTAATCAAACAGAAAATATCATAATTAAAGTCTTTGTAATCCAAAAGAGTGGGCACGTCACTAGCTAAAGTTTTGACCTCTCCAAACCCACTTTCATAAATTTTCTCAACAAGATTTTCACCCTCCGAAATATAGGGACGCCTTCTACCTAAAGTTGACTCTTCTCCTGTAACATCCCAAATTTTCAATTTGGAATGTTATACACTAGATCATCATTGCATATCATATTTATTGCATTTTGGTTGATCCTAGAAATTTTTCGCAACTCAAGGACCCTCGGAGAGAGTTGGGGATTTCGTTATTTTCATATTTGAGTTGTCTCAAATTTTGAAAATAGGATCTTTTGATTTTATTTATTTTATCTTCAATTATTTCTATTACAAAAATATGAGAGAGGGAACAAGATGACTTTCCCAAAATAAAGAAATATTGACGATTTAATAAAAAATCAAATAAGATTTTATTTGGTTTTATTTGCTATTTTATTTGAATTTAGGGAAAAAATGCGCGTTTTTAAAAATTGCATTTAGGCCCCAAATAAATGTTCATCTTGTGCGGCTTGATTTTAGAGGCCGGGGAAATTTATTTCGGGATTTTTGGAGTCCGTTTAGTAGTCCTTTTGTTTTTTCGAGCGTAAGTTTTTAAAAAAAACGTCTGAACCGACCTACGGGCCGTGCTAGGCCCGGACTCCTCCAGGCCTCAGCCTATATAAGCCGCCGGCCCACCCCGGGCCGAAACCCTAGCCCCGCGCCCGCGCCGCCGCCGCCGCTGCCGCCGCCGCCGCCCCGCGCCCTCGCCGCCGCCGACGTCGCCGCCCCGCGCCCCCACCGGACCCCGCCGCCGCCTCGCCGGAGCCGCCACCGCCCGTCTCGCCGCCGAGTCGCCGAGGTTGACGCGCCGGTTTTCGTTCGGTTTTCGCCGGTTTTCATTCTTTTTTTTAGTTTAGTTTTTTTGTTTAGATTGGTTTTTTCGGTTTAGGCTAATTAGTGAGCGTTCACTCGTTCATTCGTTTTAACAAACGCGTTCTTCGTTTAGATTCAGTTAACGAATGTTCGTTCGTTAAACTGTTCGTCGTTTTTCTTTTTCTCGGATTAAATCCGCGATTTTTCTTATCGCGATTTCTGATCCGATTTTCGTTTTAGTCTAACTTTTCGCTCGTTTATCGGAATCAGGCGATTCAAGCGCCTGGAGTTTCGTTTCGAAACCCTCTTTCCATTTAAACAACTTAAACAGGTTTTTGCCACTGTAAAAATTGCCTTAGATCCAGAATAGTAAACGAAGCCTGTTTCTTTTTCCTTTTGTCTTTCGTTCCTTCGTTCGATTTGACTCTTTTTGCCAACCAGAGTTCTTAAGTAGAATTTTCTGGTTAGATCTCTTATTTGAGTTTTACCTGTGCATTAGTTGAGTACTGAAAGTGCAACTATCCCTAGGTGGTTTTGGTAATTCATAACAACATATAGCTCATTGAGCTAATGTTATTCCAAGATGATTATTTTAGGAAAGCTCAATGATTGGCATGGCATGGATGTGAAAGTGGAACCCTCAAAATGCTAAGGACAAAGGATTGGCTCAAGCTCAAAAGCTCAAGACTCTTCATTTTATATTTTAGTGATCCAAGATCACATTGAGTCTTTAGGAAAAGCCAATACTATCAAGGAGGGATGAGGTGTTGCTTAATGAGCCTCTTGCTTCATGTGCTTAGTGATATGCTCCAAAACCCTCAACTACTTTCCCATATCCACATATGACCTAAACCCTAAGCCAAACTCGGTCCTACCGATTCTTTCTATCCGGCGCTACCGAGTTTCACTTGTCATAAGCCACTGCCAAACCCTAGCAATTCGGTTCTACCGATAGGGATCTCGGTCTCACCGAGATGGGATTGCAAACTCTCTGTTTCCCTTTCGTAACTTTTCGGTCTCACCGAAAGAGCGGATCGGTCCCACCGAGATTGCAATGTAAATTCAGTGTTTCCTTTTTGTAACTTTTCGGTCTCACCGAAAGAGCAAATCAGTCCCACCGAGTTTGCCTGACCAACTCTCTGGTTAGCTAGTTACCAAATTCGGTCTCAGTGAGTTTGTGTAATCGGTCTCACCGAGATTACGTTATGCCCAAACCCTAACCATATCGGTCCTACCGAGTTGCATGTCAGTCCCACCGAAAATCTCTAACGGTCACTAGGTTTACATTTTCGGTCCGACCGAGTTTGTTGATTCGGTCCCACCGAGAATGGAAAACTGTGTGTAACGGTTGGATTTTGTGTGGAGGCTATATATACCCCTCCACCTCCTCTTCATTCATGGAGAGAGCCATCAGAACACATACATAATTCCAACTCATATGTTCTGAGAGAGAACCACCTACTCATGTGTTGAGACCAAGATATTCCATTCCTACCATATGAATCTTGATCTCTAGCCTTCCCCAAGTTGCTTTCCACTCAAATCTTCTTTCCACAAAATCCAAATCCTATGAGAGAGAGTTGAGTGTTGGGGAGACTATCATTTGAAGCACAAGAGCAAGGAGTTCATTACTACACACCATTTGTTACTTCTTGGAGAGTGGTGTCTCCTAGATTGGCTAGGTGTCACTTGGGAGCCTCCGAAAAGATTGTGGAGTTGAACCAAGGAGTTTGTAAGGGCAAGGAGATCGCCTACTTCGTGAAGATCTACCGCTAGTGAGGCAAGTCCTTCGTGGGCGATGGCCATGGTGGGATAGACAAGGTTGCTTCTTCGTGGACCCTTTGTGGGTGGTTGCTTCTTCGTGGACCCTTCGTGGGTGGAGCCCTCCGTGGACTCGCGCAACCGTTACCCTTTGTGGGTGGAGCCCTCCGTGGACTCGCGCAACCGTTACCCTTTGTGGGTTGAAGTCTCCATCAACGTGGATGTAGGATAGCACCACCTATCCGAACCACGGGAAAAACATCCATGTCTCCAATTGTGTTTGAATTCTCCAAACCCTTCCCTTTACATTCTTGCAAGTTGCATGCTTTACTTTCCGCTGCCAATATACTCTTTGCATGCTTGCTTGAATTGTGTGATGATTGCTTGACTTGTCCTACAATAGCTAAAATCTGCCAAGAACTAAAATTGGGAAAAGGTTAAGTTTTTATTTGGTCAAGTAGTCTAATCACCCCCCCTCTAGACATACTTTCGATCCTACAAGTGGTCAGAGCTTTGGTCTCCATTTGCTTTGATCTCCATAGCTTTTGGTGGTCATAGCCTTGGTTTCACAACCTAGGAGAGTATGGCGTCTAGCGAGGGAAATTATCACCGTAGAGGTCCTTACTTTGATGGTACAAATTTTGCTAGTTGGAAGCATAAAATGAAAATGCATATTCTTGGACATAACCCCGCCGTTTGGGATATTGTGTGTGTTGGTTTGCAAGGTGACTTCTTTGATGGGAAAGAACCAAACCGTGAAGCTACCGCGGATGAGTTGAAGATGTTGCAATACAATGCTCAAGCTTGTGATATTCTCTTCAACGGATTATGCCCCGAAGAATTCAACAAAATCAGCCGTCTTGAGAATGCAAAGGAAATTTGGGACACTTTGATTGATATGCACGAAGGTACCGACTCCGTCAAGGAATCCAAGTTGGATGTGCTTCAAAGTCAACTTGACAATTTCAAAATGAAGGATGGTGAAGGTGTCGCTGAAATGTACTCTAGGCTTGCTCTCATCACAAATGAGATTGCCGGCTTAGGAAGTGAAGAGATGACCGATAGATTCATCATCAAGAAGATTCTAAGAGCCTTGGATGGAAAATATGATACCGTGTGCACATTGATCCAAATGATGCCCAATTACAAAGATCTCAAGCCAACGGAGGTGATTGGAAGAATTGTTGCTCATGAGATGTCACTTAAGGATAAAGAGGAACTTCACAACAAGTCAAGTGGTGCCTACAAAGCCTCATGTGAAGCCCCTACATCATCAAGTGAAAAAGCAAACTTCAATGAAGAATTGAGCTTAATGGTGAAGAACTTCAACAAGTTCTACAAGAGTAGAAGCAAAGATAGAAGCTTCAAGTCAAGGTCCTACAATGACAAAAGATCTTCTAGTCGAGAGCGAAACTGCTACAGTTGTGGAAGACCCGGACACTATTCCAATGAGTGTACGGCTCCCTACAAGAGAAGAGAAGATTCTCCAAAAAGAAGAAGCAAAGAATCACCACCAAGAGAGAGAAGGAGTAGAGATGATCGTTATGAACGAAGATACTCATGGAGAAGCAAGGATTCGGAAAGGAAGGAAAAATCATCAAGGAGCTACACAAAATGAAGACATCAAGCTCATGTTGGTGAATGGGTATCCGGCTCCGACTCCGACAGCCACTCCGAGAGAAGTTATCACTCTGACTCCGAAGATACTCAAGATGAAGGTGTTGCCGGTCTAGCACTTGTGTCAACCAACTCCTACGACATATTTGACTCACCAAATGAAGGAATTGGAAGATGCTTCATGGCCAAAGGTCCTAAGGTAACACACCCCGAGTATGTTGATTTCAATAGTGATGAAGATGACTTGTTAGGTGATGATTTGCTTGTTGACAACTCTAGTGATGAATACTATGATGAAACGTCAATTAATCATGCTAATCAAGATAAAACGAATGACAATGATAAGGAGAAGATTGAGGCTCTAACTAAAGAACTAAACACTCTTAAGTTAGCTCATGAAACTATCTTCGAAGATCATCAAGAACTTTTAAGAGCCCATGAGAAATTACGCTTTGAAAAGCTCAATCTTGAGCAAGAGCACGAGTTCTTAAAAGCAATCAATGATGATCTCCGCAAGAAAAGTTCTTCTTACATTGCCAAGCGTTTACTCTTATCCACTTACATGCCTCAAGTCAAGTCTAGTAACGAGAACAAGAAAGATTCTTCCTCTAGCAGTAACAATGATCATGCTAAATCCAATATTGTTGCTTCTAGTAGTTCTCTTGATTCCACTAATGATTCTCTTAGCCAAGTTACACTTGAGCAAGAAAATAGCTTATTGAAGGGAATTATAGAGAAAGGAGTGTACAAAAGCCTTGCCGGGAGTAAGCAATTCGAGGAAATTGTGCGCAAGCAAGGAATGCACCGGAAGAATCAAGGTGTTGGTTTTGAACGAAAGTTCAATGCCAATGGAGTTGAGTGGGAAGAAGATCAATACCCCAAGACAAAGTTTGTTCCTCAACAAGAGAAGTATGATACTTCTTTCAAGGGGACACAAGCTCAAGATGATCTTCCACCACAAGACTACAAGCAAAAAGGCAAGGACAAGCTTCAAGAGGAAATTGATGCGTTTGAAGAAGCTCCTAAGACCTTAGTCAAGTGGATTCCCAAGACTACTTCAAGTTCCACTTCATCAAGTACGACTACAACTCCAAGGATTCCCATCAAGATGATGTGGATCCAAAAGAAGAAGAACTAGAGAGTTCTTGAGGGTGACTCCGCCAACATACTTCACTCTTATCATTTTGGCAAGAACAAGTGCAATCAACTTCCACATCTTGCACTAGTTCAAGGAGTCACAAACCCTCTTGTTGGTAAGACAAGGGACAAGGTAACCTAAAAGTTTTCATGGACATCATCTTGTGTGCGCATCACTCTATGTCTATGGATATCCTTGTTTGTTCCTTGTGGGACTAACCCATGTAGGTATTGAAAGTGCAATTCACTCAAATGGATAGCTCCAAGTGATCTACATCAACATTGAGCATCCACATCTTCAACATCTACATGAAGTCATCATCGACAGAACCCGAGGTTAGTTCATTCCTCTAAGGGGGGATATCACATCTAGGGGGAGCTTTACTCTAAGACTTGAGCTAAAGCAACTCTAAAGATGTGAACACAACAATGCTTTATGTAAAAGTGGTAACCCCACTTGAGCTTAAACGATGAGTATGACCTATGATCAAGTGTTCTCACTTGACTCCTAAGTCAATATACTCATATATAGATGACCTAGTCATCGCAAATTGCTTGATAGATGCTAGAATTGGTTGTGCATGCCTTGTCACATATTTCATTTGCCATCTTATTGTGTGAGCATGCTGGTTGCATATTTTACTCATTCGAGGACATCCACTTGTTGTTTTGATTGTTTGGCTTTATTTCCTTTTGCCAAGTGGATGGACAAGAATGCCTAAGAACCTCCTCTAGCTATCTATGCTTTTCTCGTCTCAAACTCTATTCATGCTACATCACAAAATTTGATCAAGTCAGATTCGAACCACTCTGTGTGAGGAGCGCTCAGAGTCCCCGATTCGTCATAGACTTAAACTTCCAAAACCTCTTTATGATTCTCGGTCTGACCGAACCCCACTTTCGGTCCTACCGAGATCATTAAGTTGATCTAGGTTTTCGATCTCGGTGCAACCGATTTGAACCTTTCGGTCACACCGAGTTTCAGTAACTGCTTGCAGTTATGAATCTCGGTGCCACCGAGTTGTTCCACTCGGTCACACCGACAGGGTCGGGCTATATATAGTCACGGGCAAAAATTTGGAAATTTCTCCGAACCCCTTCGCCCGCGTGATAGCCTACTCTGCCAACTTGGTCTCCGGATCGTCTTCTCGCCGCCAGCCGCCTCCAGTCGCTGGTCTCCATCACCGTCAACGGAATTCTACCCCGTCGTTGCCGCCGTAGCGAGTCTCCGCCGAACTAGGGTATGGACTCGATCTTTGTGCTATTCTCCAATCCGATTCTTAGCACATTGTGATCATCATGACTCTTGCCACGATTGAAACACTCCTATCCAGTCAATGCGTTCGTAGATTAGTTGTGATTCGAAAATTTTAGGGTTAGGTTTCCGCCGAAACCATCTCGGACCCACCGAGTTGAAAAACTCGGTCCCACCGATTTGGCTTATGCCATTGCACAAGTGAGACTCGGTCTGACCGAGAATTACTTATCGGTGTGACTGATTTTGGAACTTTGTGAAACCCTAGCAGTCTCGGTGCCACCGAACTGTGACTCGGTCTGACCGAGTTCACTAGTTTAGGTTCCAAAACTGCTTCGGTATCACCGAGTTTAAAAATCGGTAGATCCGAGATGATTTCAGTGGGAAACTAAAACTAAGTTTTTGGATCATTCTTTTGCAAAAATCTCTGCATTTTGTGATGCTCATCTATTCTACCTCATCTATAAACTATTCACAGGGTCAGCAGTCAGCTTGTTCATCATGTCAGACCAGAGTGACAGCCAGAATGTGTCAGAACAGCAAGTGCACATGAGTGAGGGTACTAGTCCCTCCAGCTCTTCAGATGATGGCAGCAGAAGTACTCCTAGCAATCTGCCAAAAGCTGCCACCAGACAGAGGAAGAAGAGAACTTCAGATTCTGAGGATGAAGATTATGTGGCAGAAGAGGAAGCCACATCTAAGAGAGTTGAGCCAGCACAGGGCACAAAGCCAGGGATGAAAATCAAAAGGCCAGCAGGCAGGCAGCCTATGTCAAAGGCCAGAGCTTCAACTGAAAAGCCTGCACCCAAAGAGCCAGTTGCTGCTGAAGGAAAGAAAAGGAAGGAAAGGTTCAAGAAGACCATAGCCAGAGTGCTTGGAAAGGCTTCCATCATGGAAGAAGAGGAAGAAGAAGAGGTTCCTGCACCAGCACCTAAGGCACCTAAGCTTATGGGTGATGCTATCAGGATAGGGACTGCTGCATCTAAGCCCAAAGAAGCGCCCAAAGCTGCCTCCAAGCCCAAGTCTGCACCAAAGAGGAATACAAGAAGCATCCCAGCTGCTGAGAAGAACAAGGCCCCAGTGCCTGAAGCTGCAGAAGAAGATGATGAAGAGCAAGTTCTCAAAAAACTCAAGCCCAAGATCCCAGACCACAACGATGCTCATCCTGTGGCTGAGGATATGAAGCTCAGGAGAGACTCAGGGCTGAGGAAGTGGAGAGAAGCAGATCCGTATGCTTCAAGGAGAAGGACTGTTGTTGACTATAGATTTCACACCAAGGAACAGCAAGATTTCTATGAGACAGTTTTGCTTGATAAGAAGCCCATTGTTTGTGACATGAGATGGGTCGACTGGACCTACATGAAGGAAAATGAGGAACACTACCCTGGAGTGTATGACAGCTTTAGTGCTTGTGGAGTTGCAGACTTTATTGGGCAGAAGCTCACAAAGTGGAACGAGGAGCTTATCATGAAATTCTACTCCACAACACACTTCTACCCAGATGGAAGGATTACATGGATGTCTGAAGGTACGAGGTACCAATCTACTGTTGCTGAGTGGGCACAGCTCATCAATACCCCAGAGGAGCATCAGGATGACTTGGATATCTATGCTAAGAAGAAGATGGACCACAACTCTATGTCCAACATGTACAAGGAGATTCCAAATGAAGCACTTGACACTTTCAAATTTGGCTCGGTGCATTATCTTCTGTCAGGGCTGCCAACTATTAATTGGATTTTGAGGCACACTCTCTTGCCCAAGTCAGGTGATCACAAGATGATCAGAGGCCATGCAATCAATTTGCTTCATATCTTTGATGTGCCACAGAAGTTCAAGGTGATGAGCCTCATGGTAGAGACCATCAAGAGGACTGCAGCAGATCAGAAGAGGAGCTGTGGGTATGCCCCACAAATTCAGGAGCTCATTAACTCCAAGATGGGCACGGGCATATACTTGTTGGACAAGGAACACTTGCCCATCCGTCCAGATTTTGAGGATAATCAAGTTGTCATGATTGAGAATGAGCCATCATCTGCCCAAGCACAAGCCAAGAAGGAGAAGGCAAGGAAGGAGAAAGCTGCCAAGATGCCAACTCAAGAGGAGGCATCTGAGTATTTCTTGAAAACCAAACAAGAGCAGCTTGGTTACCTGATTGCATCCACCCTGCGGATTGAGAAAGGACTAGCCACCCTAACTCAGAACCAGACAAGCCTAGAGAGAATCATGGAACAAAAGTTCTATGACTTGGATGTCAAGGTGACAGAGATTCAGACTGCCGTGGAGCAGCTCCAGGATGACATGCAGGAGAGGAGAGGCAGGACTACAACTGATGCCTTTGCCAGAGTGCCACGAGGTCCGAGGTCATCTGCAGTGCCAGTTGCTGACACCAGAGCCACCACTTCTGCACCAGCTACAGCTTCAGTTCCACCAGCTCCAGCATCTACTTCAGCCTCGACTCCGACCACGTCTACAGAAGGCTTCGTCCTTGGAGTGCTCCGGACTCCACCACCACCAGAAGATCAAGCCTGAGTGTCGATCTAGCACTATGCATTTTCTAGGAACTTTTTGGTAACTTGTTGCCAAAGGGGAGAAAATGTATAGATCATAGGCTTCGAGAGAGAGAGTGTTGCTTTTTTCTCTCTTGCTTTATTTGGTGGTTTTTCGAACTTTGTTTGCTTTTGAGTGCTTGAGATACTATGTCATTGCTCGTGAGACATTGATGATCATGTGTTTGATCATAAGCTACACTTAATGCTTGCTTAATGCTATTATCTTATCTATCTTATGTGATCATTCACTTTTCTTGGTGATGAGTGCATGTATTTCATTCTTATCATTTTAAGCGCTCCACCAAGATGTATGTGGCATGGAAGAGTAAACCATGACTCTAACTCTTTGTGCATTTGCAGTCCAAAGAAAATTTTAAATATGCACAAATTTAGGGGGAGCTCTTACTTATCACATACTTCTCAAAGCGATGATATATTTCATGCTTATTATCATTTGCCGAAGCTTTGATCTATATGTTGTCATCAATTACCAAAAAGGGGGAGATTGAAAGTGCAACTATCCCTAGGTGGTTTTGGTAATTCATAACAACATATAGCTCATTGAGCTAATGCTATTCCAAGATGATTATTTCAGGAAAGCTCAATGATTGGCATGGCATGGATGTGAAAGTGGAACCCTCAAAATGCTAAGGACAAAGGATTGGCTCAAGCTCAAAAGCTCAAGACTCTTCATTTTATATTTTAGTGATCCAAGATCACATTGAGTCTTTAGGAAAAGCCAATACTATCAAGGAGGGATGATATGTTGCTTAATGAGCCTCTTGCTTCATGTGCTTAGTGATATGCTCCAAAACCCTCAACTATTTTCCCATATCCACATATGACCTAAACCCTAAGCCAAACTCGGTCCTACCGATTCTTTCTATCCGGCGCCACCGAGTTTCACTTGTCATAAGCCACTGCCAAACCCTAGCAATTCGGTTCTACCGATAGGGATCTCGGTCTCACCGAGATGGGATTGCAAACTCTCTGTTTCCCTTTCGTAACTTTTCGGTCTCACCGAAAGAGCGGATCGGTTCCACCGAGATTGCAATGTAAATTCAGTGTTTCCTTTTCGTAACTTTTCGGTCTCACCGAAAGAGCAAATCGGTCCCACCGAGTTTGCCTGACCAACTCTCTGGTTAGCTAATTACCAAATTCGGTCTCATCGAGTTTGTGTAATCGGTCTCACCGAGATTATGTTATGCCCAAACCCTAACCATATCGGTCCTACCGAGTTGCATGTCAGTCCCACCGAAAATCTCTAACGGTCACTAGGTTTACATTTTCGGTCCGACCGAGTTTGTTGATTCGGTCCCACCAAGATTGGAAAATTGTGTGTAACGGTTGGATTTTGTGTGGAGGCTATATATACCCCTCCACCTCCTCTTCATTCGTGGAGAGAGCCATCAGAACACATACACAATTCCAACTCATATGTTCTGAGAGAGAACCACCTACTCATGTGTTGAGACCAAGATATTCCACTCCTACCATATGAATCTTGATCTCTAGCCTTCCCCAAGTTGCTTTCCACTCAAATCTTCTTTCCACAAAATCCAAATCCTATGAGAGAGAGTTGAGTGTTGGGGAGACTATCATTTGAAGCACAAGAGCAAGGAGTTCATTACCTACACACCATTTGATACTTCTTGGAGAGTGGTGTCTCCTAGATTGGCTAGGTGTCACTTGGGAGCCTCCGACAAGATTGTGGAGTTGAACCAAGGAGTTTGTAAGGGCAAGGAGATCGCCTACTTCGTGAAGATCTACCACTAGTGAGGCAAGTCCTTCGTGGGCGATGGCCATGGTGGGATAGACAAGGTTGCTTCTTCGTGGACCCTTTGTGGGTGGTTGCTTCTTCGTGGACCCTTCGTGGGTGGAGCCCTCCGTGGACTCGCGCAACCATTACCCTTTGTGGGTGGAGCCCTCCGTGGACTCGCGCAACCATTACCCTTTGTGGGTTAAAGTCTCCATCAACGTGGATGTAGGATAGCACCACCTATCCGAACCACGGGAAAAACATCTGTGTCTCCAATTGCGTTTGAATTCTCCAAACCCTTCCCTTTACATTCTTGCAAGTTGCATGCTTTACTTTCCGCTGCCAATATACTCTTTGCATGCTTGCTTGAATTGTGTGATGATTGCTTGACTTGTCCTACAATAGCTAAAATCTGCCAAGAACTACAATTGGGAAAAGGTTAAGTTTTTATTTGGTCAAGTAGTCTAATCACCCCCCCTCTAGACATACTTTAGATCCTACAAGTACTTATTGTATGCTTGTTTGTTTGCGATAGAGTACCCGGAGTGCGCCGCTTGCTACTTCGAATCGCTAGGTTTCCCGGATCATCAGCAAGGCAAGTAACACTTTGATCATAGCTCCTACTACCCAGTTTTATTGCATTAGATCAATCCTTACACATTGCATGATTAGGATCTAATTAAATTGTGGGTTTGGGAAGTAGTTGAGGTAGTACCTATTACCTGTTTATTATCAAACCTTTGGGAGTTACTTCTACGTTTGCTTATTATGTCATGCTATGCTAGTAGACGTGGATTGGGTGAGTGTATCCATGACAGATGTGAGATTGTTAATTAATGGTTTATTTAAGGTGGGAACTTAAACACACATCTGGGTGGATTGAGGTACCTGGGTATTCCAGGATTGCCTGTTTTCTTTATGGACCGCCACCCAGGCTCAAAGGGATCATGAGATTATTCATGCTAGAAACTTCTGTGTGCAGCCACAAGCTATTATGGGCTCTAGCATAGTTGACTAAGTCGTGAGAACTCTTATAGTGGTAGACTAGCAGATGTAGGGGATGTAGGTGGTACGGTCTACCCATCGTAAGGTGCTAGCACTTCTGAAAGACTATGTCTCGGTCATCCGCTTCTCAAACACCATGTAGTGCGAGAAATCCAATGGAGGAGATCGAGTCTTGTGGGGAAAAGTGCGCAAACCTCTGCAGAGTGTATAAACTAATCATGGTTAGCCATGTCCCCGGTTATGGACATCTTGAGTATCTAGTACCTGGATTATCATGTGAATCTCAACATGTTACTATAAAATTAATTTTGATGGGTTTGTTTAATGATGATGCTTAATTGGGATTGAGAATGCTGTCAACCATTCTCAATGTTTAACAACCACCATGATAGTTAAATAAATTTATTCCTTTGTAGTAGGGAAAAATTGGCTTTACGCAAAACTGTAACCATAGAGCTTTCCACTAGCCAAATATGCATATAGAATAGCCGTTTCATTCCATTACTCTCTATGTGTTACATTGCCAGCATATTCCGTGTGCTGACCCGTTTAGGGCTGCAACATTAATCTTGCAGACTTTTCAGACGATGATTAAGAAGTTTTAGGTCGTGGTTCTATACTCAGTGATGCCATTGGAGTTGATGGACTCACTTATCTTCCAAGCCTTCCAATGTTATCGTTATTAGATGGCCTTAAGCCATATTTATTGTAATAAGTTCTCTATTGAGACACTCGATGTAATAAGTGTGTGATTGCTACTCTGTTGTAAATCCTTCAAGTACTATGTGGTGTCAGCATTACTGATCCAGGGATGACACCGGAGCACAGAGATTGGACCGTTTAAGGTCTGGTCGCTACAAGATGGTATCAGAGCACACGCTGACTGTAGGACACAACCACTAAGCTAAAGACCTAGATCACTACTCACTCTCTTCTCTTTCTGACTTCTCATCTTCTCTACTCTTTTAGGATGGCGGATGCAAGGAACAAGTTCACTCAACCGGATGAAGATACACCCTTTGGACGTCATTTGAAGGAAGTCACTAGATATCTGAACATAGGAGTACCAAGCTTCACCGGCACCTACAACGCCACTTTACCTGAAGAAGAGCGTTGGATGATTCAAGTTCAAGTTCCAGGAAGGACGTTCATGCCAGTCACTGAGCCCATAGAGTTTTCTTTTGATGCACCAACTTGGAGTCTAGGAAAGAGCATGGCAGTGCACATCGCCATGGGACGCATTGGAGAAGTCTACCGAAATGATCTCAAGGATACTATCTACCAGATTTGTGGGCGCCGAGATGAGCACTGGGAGATGATCAGCACCATAAAGGATAGATCAATTGCAGCTTTTATCCAGGAGTTAAACTAGCACATTCGATGTTAGGAGAACCAGATGTGCGCCGACATGATAGACCTGAAGAAGGCAAAGACAAGAATTAAGGAACTGGAGGAAGAACTCAAGGCTACACGTGAAGATTATGAAGAGGAAATTGAAGTATTAGTGGAGAAGAATGGCGATCTGATCAAGAAGATCGGAATATTTATGGGAGGCCCTACACCGGTAGAAGAAGAAGAAGAACCCAAGGAGATTCGCCCAGAAGACTACATCATCATCGACGACACCGACTCGGATCCAGATGATAGCGATGATGACTACGTTGATGAAGCTGGAGCAGATATCATGGAGTCTGCAACCGAAAAATATTTCTAGTAGACCACCTCATCAGTAGTAGTAGTCCACCATGTAAATGTTATAGTCCGAGCACTTTTGCGATAGTTAGATCGATTGTATGCCCTTGTTTGATTGATTGAATGAAGTGAATTGTTTGCTTTTGCCTCATGTGCATATGGGTAGTGTTTTCTCTTTAGACCCCCTCTATTCTTAAATCTCATCTTTTCTAAAAACCCTCAGATGCCTCCGAGACGTGACCCCGGATTTACCTTCCCACTGGAGCTCACCCAGTTGATCCAGCAGTAGGACACATTGATGCAGTTACTAGTCCAGAATCAGAATCAAGGGAACAACAACAACAACCCACCACCGCCACCTGTTGATCACTTAGCCCGTTTTCTTAGGCTGAATCCGCCGGTGTTTTCCAGTAGCACCGAACCAATAGTAGCAGATGATTGGCTCCGCAAGACAGCTAGAGAGTTGACCACAGCAGGATGCACGGATGCGGAGAAGGTGAAGTTTGCCGCACATCAGCTTGAAGGACCCGCAACATCATGGTGGGAGAATTTCACAGCCACTTTCCCTGTCGATACTGTCACAGGGGACCAGTTTCAGCAGGCTTTTCGAACTTCCCATGTTTCAGCAGGAGCTATGGCCATGAAGAAGCGAGAGTTTCGCAACTTGCGCCAAGGAGGACGGACAGTTGGCCAGTATGTGGAGGACTTTAGTAAATTAGCACGTTATGCCCCAGATGACATTGCTACGGATGCAGCAAAGCAGGAGAAGTTTCTGGAAGGACTGAATGATGAGTTGAGCATGCAATTGATGGTAGCAACCTTCAACAACTACCAGGAGTTGGTAGATCGTGCTCTTATGATTGAAGGGAAGCAGCAGCAAATTGAGAATCACAAGAGGAAGTATGGACAAGGAAAGTACAATTCTGGAGCTCGGCAAAAGCCACGTTTTACCCCTAGACCGGGAGGACATTTCCAGCATACCCATGGAGGAGGTAGCTCGCACAATCACAATGGCCCCAAGACTGGTAATGGGAATGGAGGAAGCAACGGCCAGAACCGCACCAACCCATCAACCCCAGCAAAGAAAGACCTGAGCCAAGTCACTTGCTTTAAGTGCCAGAAGACCGGACATTATGCCAACGAATGTCCTGAATCACAGAATGGAAATGGCAATGGAAGCTCTGGGAAGAAGCCGAACCCTTTCAACAGGGGACAGGTGAACCACGTTAACGTGGAGGAGGTTGAAGAGCAGCCGGATGCAGTAATCGGTAAGTTTTTGGTTAAGTCATTTACTGCACTTGTTCTTTTTGATACTGGTGCATTGCATTCATACATATCAAGGGGATTTGTGGATAAGTATAAACTGCCAACCCAAGCCCTTAGGTCACCCATGTTAGTAACCTCGCCTGGAGCAGAATATATGGCTAGTCTATGGTGTGATCGGTTACCATTAAGGATTGATAACTACGTATTTCCATCAGACCTAATAGTGTTGGAATCTCAAGGATTGGATGTGATATTAGGCATGGATTGGTTGTCAAAGTATGAAGGGAATATTGAATGTGCCAGTAAGTCAATTTTGCTTACCACCCCAGAAGGGAGAAGGATCAAGTATGTATCCCGACATGTGCCAAAGAGGACTCAAGAAAACTGTTTAACAGGAGTTGTGCAGGAGGAAGTACCAGTAGTGAAGGATTTCCCTGATATATTTCTAGAAGAATTGCCAAGCATGCCACCGGATAGAGATATTGAGTTTCTGATTAAGCTTTTGCCAGGCACAGGGCCAATATCAAAAAGACCATATAGGATGCCTGCAAAGGATTTGGTGGAAATTAAGAAGCAAATTAAGGAGTTACTGGATAAAGGATACATTCGCCCAAGTTCTTCACCTTGGGGATCGCCAGTACTTCTAGTAGAAAAGAAGGATGGATCGTTAAGGATGGTTGTCGATTATCGAGGATTGAATGAAGTAACCATCAAGAACAAATACCCACTACCGATGATCAATGATCTGTTTGATCGATTGCAAGGAGCTAAGGTATTTTCCAAGATCGATCTGCGATCAGGATACCACCAGTTGAAGATTCGGGAACAGGATATACCCAAGACAGCTTTTACCACCAGGTATGGGCTGTATGAGTATACCGTTATGTCATTTGGTCTGACTAACGCAGCTGCATATTTTATGAACATGATGAACAAAGTGTTTATGGAGTTCTTGGATAAGTTTGTCGTAGAGTTCATTGATGATATCCTGGTTTACTCGAAGAATGAAGAGGAGCATAAGGAGCATTTGTGTTTGGTTCTTGGAAAGCTCAGAGAACATCAGTTGTATGCCAAGTTTAGCAAATGTGAGTTTTGGTTGAAAGAAGTTGGATTTCTCGGACACGTTATATCCGGAGAAGGTATAGCAGTAGATCCCACTAAAGTTGATACCGTGACCAAGTGGGAAGCACCAACCACAGTTGGAGAGAATCGGAGTTTTCTTGGACTCGCAGGATACTACCGGAGGTTTATTGAGAATTTCTCAAAGATTGCGAAGCCTATGACGGAGTTGTTGAAGAAGGATACCAAGTTCATATGGACTGAGGAATGTGAGGCTAGTTTTCAGGAGTTGAAGAAACATTTGGTTACCCCACTAGTGTTGATTTTACCGGATCAAACCAAGGATTATGAGGTGTATTGTGATGCTTCACGTCGAGGACTTGGAGAAGTGCTTATGCAGGAAGGAAGAGTTGTTTCATATGCCTCACGACAACTTAAGCCTCATGAGTTGAATTATGCTATGCATGATTTTGAGTTAGCAGCCATAGTGCATGCACTGAAGACTTGGAGACATTTTCTGATTGGAAACCATTGCGAGGTGTACATGGATCATAAGAGTTTGAAGTATATTTTCACACAGAAGGAGTTGAATCTCAGACAAAGGAGATGGTTGGAGCTCATCAAGGATTATGAAATGAGATTGCATTATCACCCTGGAAAGGCTAACGTAGTAGCTGACGCGTTGAGCCGTAAGAGCCACGTCAACACCTTAATGACGGGAGATTTACCAAGGGAGTTAGCCGAAAATCTTCGAGAGCTATGTTTGGAAATAGTCCCGAGAGACTATGTAGCAGCATTGGAGATTCAGTCTACTTTGATGTATAAGATCAGAGAAGCTCAAAGGACTGACAAGGAGATTGCTTCTATTAAGGAGAAAATGAGCAAAGGAAAAGCTAAGGGATTTCGTGAGGATGAGCACGATACCTTATGGTTTGAAGACCGTGTTTATGTGCCAAATGATCCGGAGATCAGGAAGTTAATTTTACAAGAGGCCCATGATTCACCATATTCGATTCACCCAGGAAATACCAAGATGTATTTGGATTTGAAGGACATTTTCTGGTGGACCGGAATGAAGAAGGATATTGCGGAATATGTAGCAGTTTGTGATGTATGTCAGAGAGTAAAGGCAGAGCATCAGAAGCCAGCAGGATTGCTACAACCATTGCCGATACCCGAATGGAAGTGGGATAAGCTAGGCATGGATTTTATTACAGGATTGCCCAGAACACGTTCAGGCTATGACTCGATATGGGTTGTAGTCGATCGTTTGACAAAGGTAGCTCATTTCATTCCAGTAAAGACTACCTATATTAGTGCAAAGTTGGCAAAGATATACATGACTAGGATCGTATGTCTGCATGGAGTTCCAAGGAGCACTGTATCAGATAGAGGAACCCAGTTTACCTCAAAGTTCTGGAATCAGTTGCAAGAAACTTTGGGAACCAGACTGGAGTTTAGCACAGCTTTTCACCCACAGACAGATGGACAGACTGATAGAGTCAATCAGATTTTGGAGGATATTCTAAGAGCTTGTGTGCTAGACTACGGATCTAGCTCGTACGAGAATTTGTCGTATGCAGAGTTCTCTTACAATAACAGCTATCAATCCAGTTTAAAGATGGCCCCTTTCGAAGCCTTGTACGGAAGGAGGTGCAGGACCCCATTGTCCTGGGATGAAGTTGGAGACCGCAAGTTGTTTGGACCGGATCTGATAAAGGAATCTGAACAAAAAGTGAAATTAATTCGCGACAGGCTGAAGGTAGCTCAATCCAGGCAGAAGAGTTATGCAGATTCTAAATGCAAGGAGACAGTTTACGAAGTCGGAGAATGAGTTTATCTTCGAGTATCACCACTTCGAGGAGTTAAGCGCTTTGGAGTTAAGGGAAAATTAGAGCCACATTTTGTAGGCCCATACAAAGTTTTGGAGCATATGGGAGAAGTAGCCTACAAGTTGGAATTGCCCGAAGGATTGTCGGGAGTTCACGACGTGTTCCATGTATCCCAGTTGAAGAAGTGCCACACAGAGATGGCTGACATACTACTGAGAGATACGGTACCACTGGAAGCGATTCAGTTGGATAGTGATTTGACCTATGAGGAGAAACCAGTTAAGATTCTAGAGTATGCCAGTCGAGTCACCTGCAGCAAGGTTATCAAGTTTTGCAAGGTTCATTGGAGCCACCACACGGAGGATGAAGCCACCTGGGAACGAGAGGAAGAATTGCTGAAAGACCACCCTCACCTATTTTCTAGCCAACCCGAATCTCAAGGGCGAGATTCATCTTAAGGGGGGTAGGTTTGTAACATCCCAAATTTTCAATTTGGAATGTTATACACTAGATCATCATTGCATATCATATTTATTGCATTTTGGTTGATCCTAGAAATTTTTCGCAACTCAAGGACCCTCGGAGAGAGTTGGGGATTTCGTTATTTTCATATCTGAGTTGTCTCAAATTTTAAAAATATGATCGTTTGATTTTATTTATTTTATGTTCAATTATTTCTATTACAATAATATGAGAGAGGGAATAAAATAAATTTCCAAAATTAAAGAAATATTGAGGATTTAATAAAAAATCAAATAAGATTTTATTTAGTTTTATATGCTATTTTATTTGAATTTAGGAAAAAAATGCGCATTTTTTCAAAATTGCATTTAGGCCCCAAATAAATGTTCATCCTGTGCGGCTTGATTTTAGAAGCCAGGGAAAATTTATTTCGGGATTTTTGGAGTCCGTTTAGTAGTCCTTTTGTTTTTTTTCCGAGCGTATGTTAAAAAAAACGTCCGAACCGACCTACGGGCCGTGCTAGGCCCGGACTCCTCCAGGCCTCAGCCTTTATAAGCCGCCGGCCCACCCCGGGCCGAAACCCTAGCCCCGCACCCGCGCCGCCGCCGCCGCCCCGCGCCCCCGCCGGACCCAGTCGCCGCCTCGCCGGAGCCGCCGCCGCCCGTCTCGCCGCCGAGTCGCCGAGGTTGACCTGTCGGTTTTTGTTCGGTTTTCGCCGGTTTTCGTTTGGTTTTTTTAGTTCCGCTTTTTTCTTTAGATCGGTTTTTTCGGTTTAGGCTAATTAGCGAGCGTTCGCTCGTTCGTTCGTTTTAACGAACGCGTTCTTCGTTTAGATTCAGTTAACGAACGTTCGTTCGTTAAACTGTTCGTCGTTTTTCTTTTTCTCGGATTATATCCGCGATTTTTCTGATCGTGATTTCTGATCCAATTTTCGTTTTAGTCTAACTTTCCGCTCGTTTATCGGAATCAGGCGATTCAAGCGCCTGGAGTTTCGTTTTGAAACCCTCTTTCCATTTCACCAACTTAAACAGGTTTTTTCCACTATAAAAATTGCCTTAGATCCAGAATAGTAAACGAAGCCTGTTTCTTTTTCCTTTTGTCTTTCGTTGCTTCGTTCGATTTGACTCTTTTTGCCAACCAGAGTTCTTAAGTAGAATTTTCTGGTTAGATCTCTTATTTGAGTTATACATGTGCATTAGTTAAGTACTTATTGTATGCTTGTTTGTTTGCGATAGAGTACCCGGAGTGCGCCGCTCGCTACTTCGAATCGCTAGGTTTCCCGGATCATCAGCAAGGCAAGTAACACTTTGATCATACCTCCTACTACCCAGTTTTATTGCATTAGATCAATCCTTACACATTGCATGATTAGGATCTAATTGAATTGTGGGTTTGGGAAGTAGTTGAGGTAGTACCTATTACCTGTTTATTATCAAACCTTTGGGAGTTACTTCTACGTTTGCTTATTATGTCATGCTATGCTAGTAGACGTGGATTGGGTGAGTGTATCCATGACAGATGTGAGATTGTTAATTAATGGTTTATTTAAGGTGGGAACTTAAACACACATCTGGGTGGATTGAGGTACCTGGGTATTCCAGGATTGCCTGTTTTCTTTATGGACCGCCACCCAGGCTCAAAGGGATCATGAGATTATTCATGCTAGAAACTTCTGTGTGCAGCCACAAGCTATTATGGGCTCTAGCATAGTTGACTAAGTCGTGAGAACTCTTATAGTGGTAGACTAGCAGATGTAGGGGATGTAGGTGGTACGGTCTACCCATCGTAAGGTGCTAGCACTTCTGAAAGACTATGTCTCGGTCATCCGCTTCTCAAACACCATGTAGTGCGAGAAATCCAACGGAGGAGATCGAGTCTTGTGGGGAAAAGTGCGCAAACCTCTGCAGAGTGTATAAACTAATCATGGTTAGCCGTGTCCCCGGTTATGGACATCTTGAGTATCTAGTACCTGGATTATCATGTGAATCTCAACATGTTACTATAAAATTAATTTTGATGGGTTTGTTTAATGATGATGCTTAATTGGGATTGAGAATGTTGTCAACCATTCTCAATGTTTAACAACCACCATGATAGTTAAATAAATTTATTTCTTTGCAGTAGGGAAAAATTGGCTTTACGCAAAACTGTAACCATAGAGCTTTCCACCAGCCAAATATGCATATAGAATAGTTGTTTCATTCCATTACTCTCTATGTGTTACATTGCCAGCATATTCCATGTGCTGGCCCGTTTCGGGCTGCAATGTTAATGTTGCAGACTTTTCAGAGGACGATTAAGAAGTTTTAGGTCGTGGTTCTATACTCAGTGATGCCGTTGGAGTTGATGGACTCACTTATCTTCCAAGCCTTCCGATGTTATCGTTATTAGATGGCCTTAAGCCATATTTATTGTAATAAGTTCTCTATTGAGACACTCGATGTAATAAGTGTGTGATTGCTACTCTGTTATAAATCCTTCAAGTACTGTGTGGTGTCAGCATTACTGATCCAGGGATGACACCGGAGCAAAGAGATTGGACCGTCTGAGGTCTGGTCACTACATCTCCAATCCCTTTCTCATCAATCTTAACTTTACTAAACAAGGAATCAATAGAAGAAACACCAATCATTTTAAGATCTTCATCACTTTTGCGAAAGAAATCACTAGAAAAAGCTTTTTCTAAAAATTCTCTTTTAGCTCTAAGCATAGTGGTTATTTTATTACTTTAATCCATAGAAACATAAAGAGATTTAATTGATTCATCTACTTTAGGCACAAAAATTTTCATCTTGAGATTTTCCACGTCGTGAGCAATTCTATCAACACTTCTAGACAAATCATCAATCCTACTCAACTTTTCTTCTGTGGAAGTGTTGAAAACTTATCAAGTGTTGATAAATTATTTAATATTATTATCAAGATCAGAGGTGTTCCTATTATTATTATAAGATTGATTTCCATAGGAATTACCATAATTATTAGAGGAATTACTAGGAAAAGGCCTAGGATTAAAATTACCTCTATAAGCCTTGTTGTTGAAATTATTTCGAGAGATAAAATTCACATCTATGGCATCACTATTTTGCTCAATCAAGTAGACAAAGGCATATCATTAAGATCAATAGGAACACTTCTACTAGCAACCAATTTCACAAGAGCATCAACTTTTCACTCAAAGAAGAAATTTCTTCAACTGAATTAACTTTTTTTAATAGTAGGAGCTCTTTCGGTATGTCATTGCGAATAATTTGCCATAATATTATCAAGCAATTTGGTGGCTTCACCCAAAGTAATTTCCATAAAAGTACCAACCATGGCGGAATCTAAAAGATTATGAGAAACAAAATTCAATTCCGGATAAAAAATTTGTATGAACATCCAAAGATTTAACCCATGAGTTGGGCAATTCCTTAGCATCATTTTCATCCTTTCCCAAGATTGTGCAACATGCTCATGTTCAATTTGCTTGAAATTCATGATCTGGGTTCTAAGGGAAATAATTTTTGTGGGAGGAAAATACTTAGTGATAAAAGCATCTTTGCACTTATTCCAAGAATTGATACTATTGCGAGGCAAAGAAGAGAACCAAATTTTTGTAGAATCACGCAAAGAAAACGGAAATAATTTCATCTTGACCACATCATTGTCCACATCTTTTTTCTTTTGCATATCGCATAATTCCACGAAGGTATTAAGATGGGACGCGGCATCCTCATTAGGAGTACCGAAAAATTGGTCTTTCATAACAAGATTCAGCAAAGCAGTATTAATATCACAAGTCTCCGCACTAGTGGTGGGAGGAGCAAGCGGAGTGCCGATAAAATCATTATTGTTGGTATTTGAGAAATCACATGAATTGGTGTTCTCTTGAGTCATGATGACTACACAACAAGATTGCACTAAAAAACAGATCGGGCAAGAAAATGGCAAACGGAAAAGAGAGGCGAATAGAATGGTAAATTTTTGTGAAGTGGGGGAGAGGAAAACGAGAGCCAAATGGCAAACAATGTAAATTGCAAGGAGATGAGATTTGTGATTAGGAACCTGGTATATGTTGAAGATCCTCCCCGGCAACGGCGCCTGAAATGGTGCGTGGCCAGGAGACTATCTTGACTTGATCCTCCTCGGCAACGGCGCCAGAAATTCCTTTTGATGTCGCTTGAAGCTACGTCGGTATTTCCCCAAAGAGGAAGGGATGATGCAGCACAAAAGCGGTAGGTATTTCCCTCGAACATGAAACCAAGGTTATCGAACCAGTAGGAGAACCAAACAACACAGCGTAAACAGCCCCTGCACACAGATAACAAATCCTCACAACCTAACGTGTTAAAGGGGTTGTCAATCCCTTTCGGGTAACGGTGCCAGAAATTGGTGCATGATGGGAAAAAGGTTATAATAGATTGGATAAATAGATTGCAAATAAAATAAAGTGCAGCAAGTTATTTTTGGATTTTTGGATTAATAGATCTGAAAATAAAAGCAAATAAAAATAGATCGCAAAGGCAAATAATATGAGAAAGAAGACCCAGGGGCCGTAGGTTTCACTAGTGGCTTCTCTTGAGAAAAATAGCAAAGCGGTGGGTGAACAAATGACTGTTGGGCAATTGATAGAACTTCAAATAATTATGATGATATCCAGGCAATGATCATTATATAGGCATCACGTCCAAGATTAGTAGACCGACTCCTACCTGCATCTACTACTATTTCTCCACACATCGGCCGCTATCCAGCATGCATCTAGTGTATTAAGTTCATGGAGAAACGGAGTAATGCAATAAGAACGATGACATGATGTAGACAAGATCTATCTATATAGAGATAGACCCCATCATTTTATCCTTAGTAGCAACGATACATACATGTCAGTTCCCTTTCTGACACTGGGACCAAGCACCGTAAGATCGAACCCACTACAAAGCACCTCTTCCGATTGCAAGATAAATAGATCAAGTTGTCCAAACAAAACCCAAATATCAGAGAAGAAATACGAGGCTATAAGCAATCATGCATAAAAGAGATAAAAGAAACTCAAATACTTTCATGGATATAAAAAGATAGATCTGATCATAAACTCGAAGTTCATCGGATCCCAACAAACACACCGCAAAAGAGTTACATCATATGGATCTCCAAGAGTCCATTGTATTGAGAATCAAGAGAGAGAGATGAAGCCATCTAGCTACTAACTATGGACTCGAAGGTCTACAAAGAACTACTCACGCATCATCGGAGAGGCACCAATGGAGGTGGTGAACCCCATCCGAGATGGTGTCTAGATTGGATGTGGTGGTTCTAGACTCTTCGGCGGCTGGATGAATATTACGTCGACTCCCCTAGGGTTCTAGAAATATTGGGGTATTTATAGAGCAAACAGGCGGTCCGGTGGGCACAACCCACCAGGGCGCGCCTGGGCCTCCTGGCGCACCCTGGTGGGTTGTCCCCTCCTCGGGACTCCCCCCAGGCGCATCCACGGCCCAACATGTTCCTTCTGGTCCATAAGAAAACTCCGTAAAGTTTCGTGGCATTTGGAATCCGTCTGATATTGATTTTCTGCGATGTAAAAAAACACGAAAAAAACAGGAACTGGCACTTGGCACTATGTCAATAGGTTAGTACCAAAAAATGAAAAATGATTATAAAACAGCCAAGATTGATAATATAACAGCATGGAACAATCAAAAATTATAGATACGTTGGAGACGTATCACTCCCCCCTTTCCTTCTCCTCCTCTTAGGGTTGGTCTCTATATAGGGGCGCACCAGGGCTGGTGTGTTCCCTCACTTGGTGTAACACCCCGGGTGTAACTTACCCAATATGTATTCCAACTCTTGCCGTTTCCGGTGTTAAGTTATTTTATTTTCTTGGGTTCGGGTCTTTGTCTCCGTGTGATGTTATCGTTTTCATGCATCTCATATCATGTCATCATGTGCATTGCATTTGCATACGTGTTCATCTCATGCATCCGAGCATTTTCCCCGTTGTCCGTTTTGCATTCCGGCGCTTCGTTCTCCTCCGGTGGTCATTTCTACCTTTCTTTCGTGTGTGGGGATTAAACATTTCCGGATTGGACCGAGACTTGCCAAGTGGCCTTGGTATACTACCGGTAGACGGCCTGTCAAGTTTCGTATCTTTTGGACTTCGTTTGATACTCCAACGGTTAACCGAGGGACCGTAAAGGCCTCGTGTGTGTTGCAGCCCAACACCCTTCCAATTTGGCCCAAAACCCACCAAAACCCTCTCCATCTAGAGCATTCGATCATGATCGCGTGGCCAAAAACCGCACCTCATTTGGTCTCTCCTAGCTCCTCCTATGCCTATTTAAAGACCCCTCCTCGAAATCCCGGATCCACTCCAACCCTAACCCTAGTCCCCGTCCATCCGGCGCACCGGACACGTCCGGGCCGCACCGGACATCGCCGCCGCCCCAACCGCAGCGCGCCACGTGGCGCCCACGCGCCCCACTTTGCCGCCAGCGCCGCCGGCCCGCGAGGCCCAGGCCGGGCCCTCCCGTCGCCCGACCGGGCCCGAGCCGCCGCGCCCCGCCCGCCGCTTCCTTCTCCGACGCCGGCGGCCGAGCCACCTCGCCGTCCGACGCCTCCGGCAACCGCGGCCATCGCCGGAGCAGCGCGCCGCCAGCGCCCGGCGTCTCCTCCGCGACCCCCTCGTCGCCCCCTCGCCGCCCGGCGACGGATCCGGCCACCCCGCCGCCGGACCTCGCTGCCCCGACCCGGATCCGGCCTTCTCCTCGCCGGCCCCGGCCACCACCGACTCGCCGGAGTGCGTGCGCCGCCGCCTCGGTTCGCGGACCCAGAAACCCTAGATCTGGAGGTCCATTTTTTTCTTCTAAGTCCCCGTTTTCCCAAATCCATATGCCCTTTTTCATCATGCTATATCTCCGCATCCGTAGCTCCGTTTCGGGCATATAGCATATCAAAATGTTCGTCTCAGAGAATACATCATTTCATCTCATTGCATCATTTTCATTTGAGTTCATATTGATGCCCGGAATGCTGTTAGAAGAGTGCTACTTGAGATGATTGTCAGATCTGCTACTCCATTTAGATATTTGTCATTTTTGCCATGATTATTGTGTGCATGATATGCCCTGGTGCTCTACATATGTTTTGTTAAGGGTTTTGCCATCTTTCCAGAGGTGCAACCCATGTATTTTTGTGATGTGTGTGCTGACTAGCACTAGCTTGCAAAGTGAGGCACTTGGTAATGCTGATTTCAGGGACTTAGCATTTCCACTAAGTCCTTGAGCTGTTTATCTCATATGGTCATATGTTCATGTTGTTTTCTAGTGATCCGTGCCTCTTTAGAGGATGATTAGTACAGATGTTTTGTTAATATTGTAGTGCTCTATCCATCCATGTCTTTGTTTGAAATTATGGAACACCCTAGCTTGAGTCAATCGAGCTCTACTTTTGTCATTTCGTGAATCTGGGCAGATTGTCTACTTGTTAGCGATTTTGCTGATGATGTTGTAGTTGATCCGTGCATGCTATGCTATTGTTCTTGCCATGTCTAGCTTGCATTTTGTGTATTCTTGATGGGTGTATGCTTAGATGGTCATTACTTGCTCTGTGTGAGTGCATCGAGCTCGTAAACATGCCTACTTGATATCTGTTTTCAGCATGCTCCAGTTTTCACTAAGTCTGAGAACTGATTATGTTTTTGCCATGTTCACATGCTTGCAATTGTATTTTCTAATCCCTTTTGGCTCAAGGTCACTAAGGGACTTTTGTTAAGCTCTTTGAGTAGCTCCATGCCATGTTTTACTTTGCCATGTTCAGGTCCTATAGAATGTAGTTTTGTTTCTCCAAAGAGTGCTACCTGATCTGAAATTCCAGACAAGTGTTAATTTCACCAAGTCTGAAATCTGTTTACCATATGCATTTTTGCCATGCTTGTTTGAACCTGTTAATGGATGAATTGGCCGTAGCTCAGTGCTAGACTTTTGTTAAGCATCTTGAATGCATCCCTGCCATGTATTTTGTTGTCATGTTTGAGTGTTGTAGCTTGTTCATCTCATTGCTTTTAGATGGCTACTTGCTGTAAATCGCAGAACGTGGTCATATTTGAATCGCTTGCCATTTCCAAACCGTAACTCCGATTCTGGCGTTCTTTATATCATTTTCAAGCGATTTCATCTCATATTTCCAGTGGAACACTTGGTTTTCTAAGTTGAGGCCAGGTTCATGCATTCCATGTCAAATCTTGCATATGCATCCCGCATCGCATCCTGCATAGCATACCATCTTTGCATCATATTGTTTGATCCTTGCACGTGGTTGATTGTGTCCTTGTTGCTTGTTTGTCTTGTTTGGGTAGAGCCGGGAGATGAGTTCACTAACGAGGAGCCCGTTGAGTTTGCTTTCGAGGATCCAGTCAACTCTGACAACTTTGCAGGCAAGATGATCATACCCTCGAAATCACTACTATCTTTGCTTTGCTAGATGCTCGCTCTTTTGCTATGCCAATGCTACGATGCCTACCACTTGCTTTCAAGCCTCCCAAATTGCCATGTCAAACCTCTAACCCACCATATCCTAGCAAACCGTTGATTGGCTATGTTACCGCTTTGCTCAGCCCCTCTTATAGCGTTGCTAGTTGCAGGTGAAGATTGGAGACCGTTCCTTGTTGGAACATTATTTACTTGTTGGGATATCATTATATTGCCATGTTATCTTAATGCATCTATATACTTGGTAAAGGGTGGAAGGCTCGGCCTCTCGCCTAGTGTTTTGTTCCACTCTTGCCGCCCTAGTTTCCGTCATATCGGTGTTATGTTCCCGGATTTTGCGTTCCTTACGCGGTTGGGTTATAATGGGAACCCCTTGATAGTTCGCCTTGATTAAAGCTTTTCCAGCAATGCCCAACCTTGGTTTTACCATTTGCCACCTAGCCTCTTTTTCCCTTGGGTTTCCGGAGCCTGAGGGTCATCTTATTTTAAACCCCCCCCCCGGGCCAGTGCTCCTCTGAGTGTTGGTCCAAACTAGAGTCCTGTGCAGCTCCCCCTAGGGGAAACTCGAGGTTCGGTTTTAGTTGTATGGAGCGCTCATCTGAGTGTGCCCTGAGAACGAGATATGTGCAGCTCCTATCGGGATTTGTCGGCACATTCGGGCGGTGTTGCTGGTCTTGTTTTAACCTATCGAAGTGTCTTGAAGAACCGAGGTACCGAGTCTGATCGAAACGTCTCGGGAGGAGGTCTATTCCTTCGTTGACCGTGAGAGATTGTCGTGGGCTAAGTTGGGACTCCCCTGCAGGGATTTGAACTTTCGAAAGCCGTGCCCGCGGCTATGGGCAGATGGGAATTTGTTAATGTCAGGTTGTAGATAACTTGAACCTTAATTTAATTAAAATGAATCAACCGTGTGAGTTACCATGATGGCCTCTTTTCGGCGGAGTCCGGGAAGTGGACACGGTGTTGGAGTAATGCTTGCGCAGGTTGTTCTCTAGATTACTCGCTCGCGCTTTGCCTCCTCTTCTCGCTCTCTTTTGCGAACAGGATAGCCACCATATATGCTAGTCGCTTGCTGCAGCTCCACATATATTTACCTTGCCTTACCTATTAAGCTTAAATAGTCTTGATCGCGAGGGTGCGAGATTGCTGAGTCCCTGTGGCTCACAGATTACTATTACACCAGATGCAGGGCCTGATGATTCCGCTCCAGGTGACGCGCTTGAGCTCAAGTGGGAGTTCGACAAGGACTCAAACAATACTATGTTTCCTTTCCTAATGATCAGTAGTGGTGCCCAGTTGGGGGTGATCGGGACCGTGTCGCATGTTGGGTTGTCTTTTATTTTGGCGCCGTAGTCGGGCCATGAGTGTTTGGATGATGTAATGTTATTTATGTACCTTGATTGACGTGGCGAGTGTAAGCCAACTATGTTATCTCCCCTTTTATTAATTATATTACATGGGATGTTTGTGAAGATTGCCTAACTTGCGACATATGCCTTCAATGCGATTATGCCTCTAAGTCGTGCCTCGACACGTGGTTGATATAGTCGCATCGAGGGTGTTACAAGTTGGTAATCAGAGCCTTCCCCGACCTTAGGAGCCCCTACTGATTGATCGTTTTTAGCAGCCGAGTTGTGTCTAGAAAAATGTTTTGAGTCATTTAGGAATTATATATCGGAGAGTTTAGGAATTCTTTTTACTCCCCAGTCTCCTCATCGCTCTGGTAAGGTATCCTGACGTAGAGTTTTGACTCTTCTCTTCTCAAATTTCACTAAAAAAAATTTAGGATCACGTGGGTATCTTGGAATTTCCGATGGCTTTATGATGAGAACATTGTCTTGGTGCCTCCTGTCAGGGGTTTTTTGGAAGTGTCCCGGGGAGTTGAGTTCTGAGGTGTTGTCGTCATAATTTTATCGTTGCAGTTCTGGAATACCTGAGTTTAGTACGCCGACATTGAAAATCTCTTTTATGCAGTTCGTTGGTGAGATAACCTCGACGCCACCCAGTACTGGGGCGGGAGTTCGGGAGTATCGCCATAACTTGCATAACAGATGCTTTTTGAAGGTTGAGGTAGATGGTTTCCGAAGTTTCTCTCGGTTATGTGTTGAAGGATGGATACAGCTGGATGTAGGATTTGCTAGATTTGGGTGAGATATTATGCTTCCCCTGTATCCCCAACACCTGATTGCATAACCGGAAAGGTTCGGGAGTTTCATAGGTGGGAATTCTTTTAGCTCTAGTTTCTTCTTCCACGGATATTTGGTTTGAGATTGGGATTTCTTACCGAGTATTCGTTCTTGATCCGTACCTTGTTGATTTATTTCTCTACCTAAATCCTATGTGGCTTCTCAATTTATGGATATGTGACCATTTCAAGAAGAATGCATTCGTTCATTTTGTTCGGATGTGAAGACTATATGTTGCAATTTTCATTCCGTTGGATTCAGCTTCATTTTATCTGTCTATGTGCTAACGGTGGTCAACCTCTTCAGGATGGCTCCTCCAACGCGCACTACTCCAAATCCTGATCCGCCACCACCTCCACCTCCTCCGGAGGCATGGCAAGCTGTGATGGCCGCAACCAATGCAAACACGCAGTTGATCATGCAAATTCTCCAAGAGCGCAATCAAGCGAATCAAGGCAACCAAGGGAACCAAGGCAACAATCAAAATCACTTTGCTACACTCAACCAGTTCCTTGCTAACGGGCCAAAAACTTTCAGCAATTGTGTTGAGGCAACTGATGCTGATGATTGGCTCGTGGATCTGTGCAAGCATTTCGAGTGCAGTAACATCAGGCCTGAGGACTTTGTCAAGTTCGCTTCCTTCCAACTCAAAGATCAAGCTGCAGAATGGTTCCAGCAGTACAAGGACTCCAGAGGCGGACGTGTGATCACTTGGGATGAATTCCGTCAAGATTTCAGAGCTCATCATATCCCTCAGAGCGTGGTTGAAAGCAAGCGTGAGGAATTCCGCAACCTGAAGCAAGGCTCTTTGTCTATCTATGACTACAACAAGTTGTTTCAGAAGCTCGCCCGCTTTGCCAAGCAGGACGTACCTGACGAGAAGAGCATGATATACCAGTTCAGGGGTGGTGTCAGAGAAGAAATTCAGCTAGCTCTTGTTCTCTTTGAGCCCTTGAGGTACGATGAGTTCTACAACATGGCATTGAAGCAAGAGGCCGCTCAACTGAGGTGTGATTCTTCCAAGAAGCGAGTCAGAGAGGCTACTCCTTCTTCCTCTACTCAAGTGGCCAAGCAGCAGAAGTATTGGCTTGCTCCTCCTCCGTTTCGTCAGCCGTATCAGCAGAAGATCAAAGGTGGCAGTGGTTCTTCCCACCCACCCAACCCTGGCTTTCAGAACAAGACTTCGTCTCAAGCTCCAAGATCGAGTGCTCCGTATCATCGTCCGCTTTCAGAGGTCACGTGCAACAAGTGCCAACAGAAGGGTCACTATGCCAACAAGTGTCTCAATCAGAGGCGCCTTCCTCCTCCTCCTGTGAGATTGGCAAGTACAGCTGTGGTCAAGCATAACCCCAAGTACGCCAAGGTCAATATGGTGAATGCAGCTCAGGCAGAGGATTCATCAGATGTCATCATGGGTAACCTTCCTGTTAATGATATTCCTGCAAAAGTTCTTTTTGACACTGGTGCATCGCATTGCTTCATTTCCAAACCTTTTGCATCAAAGTATGAGTGCGATTATCAGTATCTGCAAACTTCCTTGCAAATTGTGTCACCGGGCAAGCAGATGACAGCTAACACCTGCGTCCCGGAGGTTACTATCACCTTGGGCGACTACAAGTTCCTTTCTTCCCCAATTGTTCTTGGTAACTCGGATATTGATCTTATTCTCGGGATGGATTGGCTTTCTAAGCACAAGGCGCATCTTGATTGTGCAGCCAGGCAGATTCAGTTGACTCATTCGTCTGAGGATGTAGTTGTCTTTGCCGCTCGGGATAATACTATCCGTATGTTTTCTCTCAATGAGAAGGGTGAACTGGATGCTATCTCGCAGATTCCATTTATTTGCGAATATCAAGACGTCTTTCCAAAAGAGCTTCCAGGAATGCCTCCGCACCGGCCAGTTGAATTTGTTATTGATCTTGAGCCTGGCACGGAACCAGTGTGCAAGCTTCCTTACAAGCTCGGACCTGAAGAGTTGAAGGAGCTGAAGAAGCAACTTGACATTCAAGAAAGAATGGGTCTCATCCGGCCTAGTTCTTCTCCGTGGGGTTGTGGTGTTCTTTTTGTGAAGAAGAAGGACGGAACGGACCGACTTTGTGTTGATTACCGTCCATAGAACAATAAGACCATCAAGAACAAATACCCACTTCCCAACATCAACGAGTTGTTCGAACAACTCAAAGGTGCCCAAGTATTCTCCAAGCTTGATCTCCGTACGGGTTATCATCAGATTCGAATCCGTGAGCAAGATATTCCTAAGACGGCTTTCAGGACAAGCTATGGTTCATATGAATACACTGTCATGTCTTTTGGCCTCGTCAACGCTCCTCCGACATTCTCTCGCATGATGAACTTCATCTTCAACGCCTACACCAATGACTTCGTTTTGGTCTATCTCGACGACATTCTGGTTTTCTCGAAGAACAAGGAAGATCATGCCAAGCACTTGCGTTTGGTACTCGATAAGTTGAGGGAACACAAGTTCTACGCCAAGTTCTCCAAGTGCGAATTTTGGCTCGATGAGGTTCTTTATCTTGGTCATATCATCTCTGCCAAGGGCATTGCGGTGAATCCTGAGAAGGTGTCTGCAATTGTGAATTGGGAACCTCCTCAGAACGTGAAGCAACTCCGTAGCTTCCTCGGTCTCGCAAGCTACTGCCGAAGATTCGTTGAAAACTTTTCTAAGATCGCGAAGCCTCTCTCAAATCTTCTCCAGAAGCACGTCAACTACGTTTGGTCTCCGGAGTGTGACATTGCTTTCAACACTTTGAAAGAGAAATTGATCACTGCCCCAGTTCTGACTCCGCCTGATGAATCCAAGCCGTACGAGGTCTTTTGTGATGCCTCTCTCCAAGGTCTTGGCGCAATGTAGATGCAAGAGAAGAAAGTTGTGGCTTATACCTCTCGCCAGTTGAAACCCAATGAGAAGAACTACCCCACTCATGATCTCGAGTTGGCGGCAGTTGTGCATGCTCTTTTGACTTGGAGACATCTCTTATTGGGAAGAAAAGTGGACATTTTCACTGATCACAAGAGTCTCAAGTACATCTTCACTCAGCCTAATCTCAACCTCAGACAAACTCGATTGGTTGAAATGATTCAAGAGTATAATCCGAGTATCGAGTATACTCCAGGCAAGGCCAATGTGATTGCTGACGCACTGAGTAGGAAGGCTTATTGCAATAGCCTGATTCTCAAGCCTTATCAACCCGAGCTTTGTGAAGCTTTCCGCAAACTTAATCTGCAAGTTGTTCCTCAAGGTTTCCTCGCCAACCTTCAAGTTTCTCCTACCTTGGAAGACCAGATTCGCCAAGCCCAGCTTCTTGATGCTATGGTGAAAAAGGTGAAGATTGGGATTGCCAAGAGTCAACCCAAGTACAAGTGCTACCGCCTTGATGACAAGGATACTCTCTTCTTCGAGGATCGTATTGTTGTGCCCAAAGGTGACCTTCGTAAAGTGATCATGAACGAGGCTCACAATTCTCTCCTCTCCATCCACCCTGGGAGTACGAAGATGTATCAGGACCTTAAGCAGGCTTATTGGTGGACTCGAATGAAGCGCGAGATTGCTCACTTCGTGAATGAGTGTGATGTCTGCAGAAGAGTGAAGGCAGAACACCAAAGACCAGCGGGTCTCCTCAGACCTCTTGCCATTCCAGAATGGAAGTTTGACCACATTGAGATGGACTTCGTGACTGGGTTTCCAAAGTCCAAATGTGGCAATGATGCTATATTCGTTGTCATCGACAAACTCACTAAAGTGGCTCACTTTCTGCCTATCAAAGAGTCAATCACTTCAGCTCAATTGGCGGAACTCTATACCTCTCGGTTTGTCTCTCTGCACGGTATCCCACAAGTGATCTCTTCAGACCATGGCAGCATCTTTACCTCCAAGTTTTGGGATTCTTTTCAGAAGGCCATGGGCACCAACATCCGCTTCAGCACAGCTTTCTATCCTCAAACTAGCGGTCAAGTCGAGCGTGTCAACCAGATTCTTGAAGATATGCTCAGGGCTTGTGTGATCTCCTTCGGCATGAAGTGGGAGGATTGTCTTCCTTATGCTGAATTCTCCTACAACAACAGTTTTCAAGCAAGTTCAAGCAAGGCCCCATTTGAAATTCTGTATGGCAGGAAGTGTCGTACCCCTCTCAACTGGTCTGAAACCGGTGAACGTCAGCTTTTGGGAAATGACTTAATCACAGAGGCAGAGGAAATGTGCAAAGTCATTCGAGATAACCTCAAAGCAGCCCAATCCCGCCAGAAGAGCTACTATGATAGTAAGCACCGTGATTTGGCTTTCGAGATCGGAGATCATGTTTACCTCCGCGTCTCTCCTATGAAAGGTACTCGTCGCTTCGGTATCAAAGGGAAGCTTGCCCCTAGATACGTGGGACCTTTCAAGATTGTCAGCAAGAGAGGCGACCTCGCCTATCAACTCGAGCTTCCTTCAAACTTTGCAAATGTTCATGACGTGTTCCATGTCTCTCAGCTCTGAAAGTGCTTCAAGACTCCTGACCGCACCATCAACTTCGAGGACATTGAGCCCCAAGAAGATCTCTCTTATCATGAGCACCCAGTTGCTATTCTTGAAGAGACTGAATGCAAGACTCGTAACAAGGCAATCAAATTCCTCAAAGTCAAGTGGTCACACCATTCCGACCGTGAAGCTACCTGAGAACGCGAGGATCACCTCCGTTCTGAGTACCCGGCGTTCTTTCAGTCCTAGATCTCGGGACAAGATCCTTTCGTAGTGGTGGAGTGTTGTAACACCCCGGGTGTAACTTACCCAATATGTATTCCAACTCTTGCCGTTTCCGGCGTTAAGTTATTTTATTTTCTCGGGTTCGGGTCTTTGTCTCCGCGTGATGTTATCGTTTTCATGCATCTCATATCATGTCATCATGTGCATTGCATTTGCATACGTGTTCATCTCATGCATCCGAGCATTTTTCCCATTGTCCGTTTTGCATTCCGGCGCTTCGTTCTCCTCCGGTGGTCATTTCTACCGTTCTTTCGTGTGTGGGGATTAAACATTTCCGGATTGGACCGAGACTTGCCAAGCGGCCTTGGTTTACTACCGGTAGACCGCCTGTCAAGTTTCGTATCTTTTGGACTTCGTTTGATACTCCAACGGTTAACCGAGGGACCGTAAAGGCCTCGTGTGTGTTGCAGCCCAACACCCTTCCAATTTGGCCCAAAACCCATCAAAACCCTCTCCATCATCTAGAGCATTCGATCACGATCGCGTGGCCGAAAACCGCACCTCATTTGGTCTCTCCTAGCTCCTCCTATGCCTATTTAAAGATCCCTCCTCGAAATCCCAGATCCACTCCAACCCTAACCCTAGTCCCCGTCCATCCGGCGCGCCGGACACGTCCGGGCCGCACCGGACATTGCCGCCGCCCCAACCGCAGCGTGCCACGTGGCGCGCATGCGCCCCACTTCGCCGCCAGCGCCGCCGGCCCGCGAGGCCCAGGCCGGGCCCTCCCGTCGCCCGACCGGGCCCGAGCCGCCGCGCCGCGCCCGCCGCTTCCTTCTCCGACGCCGGCGGCCGAGCCACCTCGCCGTCCGACGCCTCCGGCCACCGCGGCCATCGCCGGAGCAGCGCGCCGCCAGCGCCCGGCGTCTCCTCCGCGACCCCCTCGTCGCCCCCTCGCCGCCCGGCGACGAATCCGGCCACCCCGCCGCCGGACCTCGCCGCCCCGACCCGGATCCGGCCTTCTCCTCGCCGGCCCCGGCCACCACCGACTCGCCGGAGTGCGTGCGCCGCCGCCTCGGTTCGCGGACCCAGAAACCCTAGATCTAGAGGTCCATTTTTTTCTTCTAAGTCCCCGTTTTCCCAGATCCATATGCCCTTTTTCATCATGCTATATCTCCGCATCCGTAGCTCCGTTTCGGGCATATAGCATATCAAAATGTTCGTCTCAGAGAGTACATCATTTCATCTCATCGCATCATTTTCATTTGAGTTCAGCTTAATGCCCGAAATGCTGTTAGAAGAGTGCTACTTGAGATGATTGTCAGATCTGCTACTCCATTTAGATATTTGTCATTTTTGCCATGATTATTGTGTGCATGATATGCCCTGGTGCTCTACATATGTTTTGTTAAGGGTTTTGCCATCTTTCTAGAGGTGCAACCCATGTATTTTTGTGATGTGTGTGGTGACTAGCACAAGCTTGCAAAGTGAGGCACTTGGTAATGCTGATTTCAGGGACTTAGCATTTCCACTAAGTCCTTGAGCTGTTTATCTCATATGGTCATATGTTCATGTTGTTTCCTAGTGATCCGTGCCTCTTTAGAGGATGATCAGTACAGATGTTTTGTTAATATTGTAGTGCTCTATCCATCCATGTCTTTGTTTGCAATTATGGAGCACCCTAGCTTGAGTCAATCGAGCTCTACTTTTGTCATTTCGTGAATCTCGGCAGATTGTCTACTTGTTAGTGATTTTGCCGATGATGTTGTAGTTGATCCGTGCATGCTATGCTATTGTTCTTGCCATGTCTAGCTTGCATTTTGTGTATTCTTGATGGGTGTATGCTTAGATGGTCATGACTTGCTCTGTGGTGAGTGCATCGAGCTCGTAAACATGCCTACTTGATATCTGTTTTCAGTATGCTCCAGTTTTCACTAAGTCTGAGAACTGATCATGTTTTTGCCATGTTCACATGCTTGCAATTGTATTTTCTGAGCCCTTTTGGCTCAAGGTAACTAAGGGACTTTTGTTAAGCTCTTTGAGTATCTCCATGCCATGTTTTACTTTGCCATGTTCAGGTCCTGTAGCATGTAGTTTTGTTGCTCCAAAGAGTGCTACCTGATCTGAAATTCCAGACAAGTGTTAATTTCACTAAGTCTGAAATCTGTTTACCATATGCATTTTTGTCATGCTTGTTTGAACCTGTTAATGGATGAATTGGCCGTAGCTCAGTGCTAGACTTTTGTTAAGCATCTTGAATGCATCCCTGCCATGTATTTTGTTGTCATGTTTGAGTGTTGTAGCTTGTTCATCTCATTGCTTTTAGATGGCTACTTGTTGTAAATCGCAGAACGTGGTCATATTTGAATCGCTTGCCATTTCCAAACCGTAACTCCGATTCCGGCGTTCTTTATATCATTTTCAAGCGATTTCATCTCATCTTTCCAGTGGAACACTTGGTTTTCCAAGTTGAGGCCAGGTTCATGCATTCCTTGTCAAATCTTGCATATGCATCCCGCATCGCTTCCCACATAACATACCATCTTTGCATCATATTGTTTGATCCTTGCACGTGGTTGATTGTGTCCTTGTTGCTTGTTTGTCTTGTTTGGGTAGAGCCGGGAGACGAGTTTGCTAACGAGGAGCCCGTTGAGTTTGCTTTCGAGGATCCAGTCAACTCTGACAACTTTGCAGGCAAGATGATCATACCCTCGAAATCACTACTATCTTTGCTTTGCTAGATGCTCGCTCTTTTGCTATGCCAATGCTACGATGCCTACCACTTGCTTTCAAGCCTCCCAAATTGCCATGTCAAACCTCTAACCCACCATATCCTAGCAAACCGTTGATTGGCTATGTTACCGCTTTGCCCAGCCCCTCTTATAGCGTTGCTAGTTGCAGGTGAAGATTGGAGACCGTTCCTTGTTGGAACATTATTTACTTGTTGGGATATCATTATATTGCCATGTTATCTTAATGCATCTATATACTTGGTAAAGGGTGGAAGGCTCGGCCTCTCGCCTAGTGTTTTGTTCCACTCTTGCCGCCCTAGTTTCCGTCATATCGGTGTTATGTTCCCGGATTTTGCGTTCCTTACGCGGTTGGGTTATAATGGGAACCCCTTGATAGTTCGCCTTGATTAAAGCTTTTCCAGCAATGCCCAACCTTGGTTTTACCATTTTCCACCTAGCCTCTTTTTCCCTTGGGTTTCCGGAGCCCGAGCGTCATCTTATTTTAAACCCCCCCGGGCCAGTGCTCCTCTGAGTGTTGGTCCAAACTAGAGTCCTGTGCAGCGCCCCCTCGAGGAAACTCGAGGTTTGGTTTTAGTTGTATGGAGCGCTCATCTGAGTGTGCCCTGAGAACGAGATATGTGCAGCTCCTATCGGGATTTGTCGGCACATTCGGGCGGTGTTGCTGGTCTTGTTTTAACCTGTCGAAGTGTCTTGAAGAACCGAGGTACCGAGTCTGATCGAAACGTCTCGGGAGGAGGTCTATTCCTTCGTTGACCGTGAGAGCTTGTCATGGGCTAAGTTGGGACTCCCCTGCAGGGATTTGAACTTTCAAAAGCCGTGCCCGCAGTTATGGGCAGATGGGAATTTGTTAATGTCCGGTTGTAGATAACTTGAACCTTAATTTAATTAAAATGAATCAACCGTGTGAGTTACCGTGATGGCCTCTTTTCGGCGGAGTCCGGGAAGTGGACATGGTGTTGGAGTAATGCTTGCGCAGGTTGTTCTCTAGATTACTCGCTCGTGCTTTGCCTCCTCTTCTCGCTCTCTTTTGCGAACAGGATAGCCACCATATATGCTAGTCGCTTGCTGCAGCTCCACATATATTTACCTTGCCTTACCTATTAAGCTTAAATAGTCTTGATCGCGAGGGTGCGAGATTGCTGAGTCCCTGTGGCTCACAGTTTACTATTACACCAGATGCAGGGCCTGATGATTCCGCTCCAGGTGACGCGCTTGAGCTCAAGTGGGAGTTCGACGAGGACTCACAACGATACTATGTTTCCTTTCCTGATGATCAGTAGTGGTGCCCAGTTGGGGGTGATCGGGACCATGTCACATGTTGGGTTGTCTTTTATTTTGGCGCCGTAGTCGGGCCATGAGTGTTTGGATGATGTAATGTTATTTATGTACCTTGATTGACGTGGCGAGTGTAAGCCAACTATGTTATCTCCCCTTTTATTAATTATATTACATGGGATGTTTGTGAAGATTGCCTAACTTGCGACATATGCCTTCAATGCGATTATGCCTCTAAGTCGTGCCTCGACACGTGGGAGATATAGTCGCATCGAGGGTGCTACACTTGGCCCATAAGGCCCATATCTTTGCCGGGGGTGCCCGAAACTCCTTTTCGGTGACCCGATAAGTACATGGTACCCTCCGGAACACTTTCGGTGTCCGAATACCATCGTCCTATATATCAATCTTTACCTCTCGACCATTTCGAGACTCCTCGTCATGTCCGTGATCTCATCCGGGACTCCGAACTATGAACAACATCCGGTCACCAAATCACATAACTCATATAATACTAAATAGTCATCGAACGTTAAGCGTGCGGATCCTACGGGTTCGAGAACTATGTAGACATGACCGAGACACCTCTCCGGTCAATAACCAATAGCGGAACCTGGATGTTCATATTGGCTCCTACATATTCTACGAAGATCTTAATCGGTCGAAACGTTATGACAACATATGTAATTCCCTTTGTCAATTGGTATGTTACTTGCCCGAGATTCGATCGTCGGTATCTTCATACCTAGTTCAATCTCGTTACCGGCAAGTATCTTTACTCGTTCCCTAATACATCACCTCTTGACTAACTCCTTATTCGTTTGCTTGCAAGCTTATCATGTGTATTACCGAGAGGGCCCAGAGATACCTCTCCGATACTCAAAGTGACAAATCCTAATCTCGATTCATGCCAACCCAACAAAACACCTTCGGAGCTACCTGTAGAGCATCTTTATAATCACCTAGTTACGTTGTGATGTTTGATAGCACACAAGGCATTCCTTCGGTATCCGGGAGTTGCATGATCTCATAGTCAAAGGAATATGTATTTGACATGCATGAAAGCAGTAGCAATAAACTTTACGATCAAATGCTAACCTAACAGGTGGGTCTTGTCCATCACATCATTCTCCCAATGATGTGATCCCATTATCAAATGACAACACATGTCCATGGTTAGGAAACCTTAACCATCTTTGATCAACAAGCTAGTTTAGTAGAGGCCTACTAGGGACACGGTATTTGTTTATGAATTCACACATGTATTTAAGTTTCCAATCAATACAATTCTAGCATGAATAATAAACCTTTATCATGAATAAGGAAATATAAAATAACAAATTTATTATTGTCTCTAGGGCATATTTCCTTCAGTCTCCCACTTGAACTAGAGTCAATAATCTAGTTCACATCGCCATGTGATTTAACACCAATAGTTTACATCGTCATGTGATTAACACCCATAGTTCACATCGCCATGTGACCAATACCCAAAGGGTTTACTAGAGTCAATAATCTAGTTCACATCGCCATGTGATTAACACCCAAAGAGTATTAAGGTGTGATCATGTTTTGCTTGTCAGAGAAGTTTAGTCAACGGGTCTTCCACATTCAGATCTGTATGTATTTCGCAAATTTGTATGTCTACAATGCTCTACATGGAGCTACTCTAGCTAATTGCTCCCACTTTCAATACGTATCCAAATTGAGACTTAGAGTCATCTAGATTAGTGTCAAAGCTTGGATCAATGTAACCCTTTACAACGAACTTTTATCACCTCCCTAACCGAGAAATATTTCCTTAGTCCTCTAAGGATTTTTTGACCGATGTCAGTGATCTACTCCTGGATCACTATTGTACCCCCTTGCCAAACTCATGGCAAGGTACACAATAGGTCTGATACACAACATGGCATACTTTATAGAACCTATGGCTGAGGCATAGGGAATGACTTTCATTCTCTCTCTCTATCTTATGTCGTGGTCGGGCTTTGAGTCTTACTCAACTTCACACCTTACAATACAGGCAAGAACTCCTTCTTTGACTGATCCATTTTGAACTTCATCAACATCTTGTCAAGGTATGTGCTTTGTGAAAGTCCTATTAAGTGTCTCGATCTATCCCTATAGATCTTGATGCCCAATATATAAGTAGCTTCACCGAGGTCTTTCATTGAAAAATTCTTTATTCAAGTATCCTTTTATGCTATCCAGAAATTCTATATCATTTCCAATCAATAATATGTCATCCACATATAATATCAAAAATGCTACAGAGCTCCCACACACTTTCTTGTAAATACAGGCTTCACCATAAGTCTGTATAAAACCATATGCTTTGATCACCTCATCAAAGCGTATATTCCAATTCTGAGATGCTTGCACCAGTCCATAGATGGATCTCTGGAGCTCGCATACTTTGTTATCACCTTGACAAAACCTTCTAGTTGCATCATATACAACTATTCTTTAATAAATCCATTAAGGAATGTAATTTTGACATCCATTTGCCAGATTTCATAAAATGTGGCAATTGCTAACATGATTCGGACAGACTTAAGCATCGCCATGAGTGAGAAAATCTCATCGTAGTCAACACCTTGAACTTGTCGAAAACCTTTTGTGACAAGTCGAGCTTTGTAGATAGTAACACTACCATCAGCATTCGTATTCCTCTTGAAGATCCATTTATTCTCAATGGCTTGCCGATCATCGGGCAAGTCCACCAAAGTCCACACTTTGTTCTCATACAGGGATCCTATCTCAGATTTCATGGCATCATGCCATTTATCGGAATCTGGGCTCATCATAGCTTCTTCACAGTTCGTAGGTTCGTCATGGTCTAGTAACATGACTTCCAGAATAGGGTTACTGTACCACTCTGCTATGGAACGTGCTCTGTTCGACCTACGAGGTCCAGTAGTAAGTTGATCTGAAGTTTCATGATCATTATCATTAACTTCCTCTCTAGTTGGTGTAGGCATCACGGGAACAGATTTCTCTGATGAGCTACTTTCCAGTTCGAGAGAATGTACAACCTCATCAAGTTCTACTTTCCTCCCACTCACTTCTTTCGAGAGAAACTCCTTCTCTAGAAATTTTCCATTTTTGGCAACAAAGATCTTGCCTTCGGATCTGTGGTAGAAGGTGTACCCAATTGTTTCCTTAGGGTATCCTATGAAGACGCACTTCTCTGATTTGGGTTCGAGCTTATCAGGCTGAAGCCTTTTGACATAAGTTTCGCAACCCCAAACTTTAAGAAATGACAACTTAGGTTTCTTGCCAAACCACATTTCATACGGTGTCATCTCAATGGATTTAGACGGTGCCCTATTTAACGTGAATGCAGTTGTCTCTAATGCATAACCCCAAAACAATAGTGATAAAATCGGTAAGAGACATCATAGATTGCACCATATCTAATAAAGTACGTTACGATGTTCGTACACACCATTACGTTGTGGTGTTCCAGGTGGCGTGAGTTGTGAAACTATTCCATGTTGTTTTAAATGAAGTCCAAACTCGTAACTCAAATATTTGCCTCCGAGGTCAGATCGTAGAAACTTTATTTTCTTGTTACAATGATTGTCCACTTCACTCTGAAATTCTTTGAACTTTTCAAATGTTTCAAACTTGTGTTTCATCAAGTAGATATACCCATATATGCTTAAATCATCTGTGAAGGTGAGAAAATAACAATACCCGCCGCAAGCTTCAACACTCCTCGTACTGCATACATCGGTATTTATTATTTCCAATAAGTCATTAGCTCGCTCCATTGTTCCAGAGAACGGAGTTTTAGTCATCTTACCCATGACGCATGGTTTGAAAGTATCAAATAATTCATAATCAAGTGATTCCAAAAGCCCATCTACATGGAGTTTCTTCATGCGCTTTACACCAATATGACCTAAACGGCAGTGCCACAAATATGCTGCACTATCATTATCAACTTTGCATCTTTTGGCATCGATATTATGAATATGTGTATCACTAGGATCAAGATTCAGTAAACCATTTACATTGGGTGTATGAGCATAGAAGGTTTTATTCATCTAAACAGAACAACAATTATTCTCTGACTTAAATGAATAACCGTATCGCAATAAACATGATCAAATCATATTCATGCTCGACACAAACACCAAATAACATTTATTTTAGGTTCAACACTAATCCCGAAGGTAAAGGGAGTGTGCGATGGTGATCTTATCAACCTTGGAATCACTTCCAACACACATCATCGCCTCGCCCTTAACTAGTATCTGTTCATTTTGCAACTCCTGTTTTGAGTTACAAATCTTAGCAACTGAACTGGTATCAAATACACAGGGGCTACTATGAACACTAGTAAAGTACACATCAATAATATGTATATCAAATATATCTTTGTTCACTTTGCCATCCTTCTTATCTGTCAAGTTTTTTGGGGGGCAGTTCCGCTTCCAGTGACCATTTCCTTTGCATTAGAAGCACTCAGTTTCAGGTTTGGGTCTAGCTTTGGGCTTCTTCACAGGAGTGGCAACTTGCTTGCCATTCTTCTTGAATTTCCCTTTCTTTCCATTGCCCTTTTTCTTGAAACTAGTGGTCTTGTTAACCATCAACACTTGATGCTATTTCTTGATTTCTACCTTCGCCGATTTTAGCATCGCAAAGAGCTTGGGAATCGTTTTCGTCACCCCTTGCATATTATAGTTCATCACGAAGTTCTAGGAACTTGGTGACAGTGACTAGAGAACTCTGTCAATCACTATATTATCTTGAAGATTAACTCCCACTTGATTCAAGTGATTGTAGTACCCAGACATTCTGAGGACATGCTCACTAGCTGAGCTATTCTCCTCCATCTTGTAGGCAAAGTACTTGTCAGAGGTCTCATACCTCTCGACACGAACATGAGTCTAAAATACCAATTTCAGCTCTTGGAACATCTCATATGCTTCGTGGAGTTCAAAATGTTTTTGAAGTCCCGGTTCTAAGCCGTAAAGCATGGCTCACAAAACTATCAAGTAGTCATCATATCAAGCTTGCCAGACGTTCATAACGTTTGCATCTGATCCTGCAATAGGTCTGTCACCTAGCGGTGCATCAAGGACATAATTCTTTCGTGCAGCAATGAGGATAATCCTCAGATCACGGACTCAGTCTGCATAATTGCTACTATCATCTTTCAACTTAGTTTTCTCTAGGAACATATCAAAAATAAAACAGGGGAGCTATATGCGAGCTATTAATCTACAACATAGATATGCAAATACTATCAGGACTAAGTTCATAATAAATTAAGTTCAATTAATCAAATTACTTAATAACTCCCACTTAGATAGACATCCCTCAGGTCATCTAAATGATACGTGATCCAAATCTACTAAACCATGTCCGATCATAATGTGAGATGGAATAGTCATCAATGGTGAACATCTCTATATTGATCATATCTACTATATGATTCACGTTCAACCTTTCGGTCTCCAGTGTTCTGAGGCCATGTCTGTACATGCCAGGCTCATCAAGTTTAACCTGAGTATTCCGCATGTGTAAAACTGTCTTGCACCCATTGTATGTGAACGTAGAGCCTATCACACCCGATCATCACGTGGTGTCTCAGCACGACGAACTGTCGCAACGGTGCATACTCATGGAGAACACTTATACCTTGAAATTTTAGTTAAGGGATCATCTTATAATTCTACCGCCGTACTAAGAAAAATAAGATGCATAAAAGATAAACATCACATGCAATCAAAATATGTGACATGATATGGCCATCATCATCTTGTGCTTTTGATCTCCATCTCCAAAGCATCATCATGATCTCCATCGTCACTGGCTTGACACCTTGATCTCCATCGTAGCGTCGTGGTCATCTTGCCAACTATTGCTTCTACAACTATCACTAACGCATAGTGATAAAGTAAATCAATCACATGGCGTTTGCATTTCATACAATAAAGAGACAACCATAAGGCTCCTGCCGTTGCTAGTAACTTTTATAAAACATGATCATCTCATACAATGACGTATATCACATCATGTCTTGACCATATCACATCACAACATGCCCTACAAAAACAAGGTATACGTCCTCTGCTTTGTTGTTGCAAGCATTACGTGGTTGCTACGGGCTTCTAGCAAGAACCGTTCTTGCCTACGCATTAAAATCACAACGGTCATTTATCAAGTTTGTTGTTTTAACCTTCAACAAGGACCAACCGCAGTCAAATTTGATTCAACTGAAGTTTGAGAAACAGACACCCGCCAACCACCTTTATGAAAAACTAGTTGCATGTTTGTCGATGGAACCGGTCTCATGAATGTGGTCATGTAAGGTTGGTCCAGGCCGCTTCATCCAACAAGACCATCGAATCAAAATAAGACATTGGTGGTAAGCAGTATGATGATCACCGCCCACAACTCTTTGTGTTCTACTCGTGCACATCATCTATGCATAGACCTGGCTCGGATGCCACTTTTAGAAACGTAACATGCAATTTCAAAAAAATTCCTACGCTCACGCAAGATCTATCTAGGAGATGCATAGCAACAAGAGGGGGAGAGTATGTCTGCGTACCCTCGTAGACTAAAAGTGGAAGCGTTTGACAACGCGGTTGATGTAGTTGAACTTCTTCTCGTTCTGACCGATCAAGCACTGAACATACGACACCTCCGAGTTTTGCACACGTTCAGCTTGATGACGTCCCTCGAACTCTTGATCCGGAAGAGTGCCGAGGAAGTAGATGAGTTCCGTCAGCATGATGGAGTGGTGACAGTGATTGTTGATACGCCTCCAACGTAACTACTTTTCCAAACACTTTTGCCCTTGTTTTGGACTCTAACTTGCATGATTTGAATGGAACTAACCCGGACAGACGCTGTTTTCAGCAGAATTACCATGGTGTTATTTATGTGCAGGAGCAAACGTTCTCGGAATGACCTGAAACTTCATGGAGCCACTTTTCATAAAATAAGAAAAATACCTGCAAAAGATGAAGGCCAGGGGGCCCACCACCTTGCCACGAGGGTGGGGGGCGCCTGCCCCCCTAGGGCACGCCCCCTACCTCGTGGGCCCCCTGTTGCGTCTCCGACTCCAACTCCACCTCCATATATTGAGTTTCGATGAGAAAAAAATCAGAGAGAAGAAATCATCGCATTTTACGATACGGAGCTGCCGCCAAGCCCTAAAACCTCTCGGGAGGGCTGATCTGGAGTCCGTTCGGGGCTCCGGAGAGGGGAATCCGTCCCCATCGTCATCATCAACCATCCTCCATCACCAATTTCATGATGCTCACCGCCGTGCGTGAGTAATTCCATCGTAGGCTTGCTGGACGGTGATGGGTTGGATGGGATCTATCATGTAATCGAGTTAGTTTTGTTAGGGTTTGATCCCTAGTGTCCACTATGTTCTGAGATTGATGTTGCTATGACTTTGCTATGCTTAATGCTTGTCACTAGGGCCCGAGTGCCATGATTTCAGATCTAAACCTATTATGTTTTCATCAATATATGAGTGTTCTTGATCCTATCTTGCAAGTCTATAGTCACCTATTACGTGTTATGATCCGTTAACCCCGAAGTGACAATAATCGGGATACTTACCGGTGATGACCATGGTTTGAGGAGTTCATGTATTCACTATGTGTTAATGCTTTGTTCCGGTTCTCTATTAAAGGAGGCCTTAATATCCCTTAGTTTCCGTAAGGACCCCGCTTCCACGGGAGGGTAGGACAAAAGATGGCATGCAAGTTCTTTTCCATAAGCACGTATGACTATGTTCGGAATACATGCCTACATTATATCAATTAACTGGAGCTAGTTCTGTGTCACCCTAGGTTATGACTGTTACATGATGAACCGCATCCGGCATAATTCTCCATCACTTATCCATTGCCTACAAGCTTTCCATATATTGTTCTCCGCTTATTTACTTTTCTGTTGCTATTGCTATCATCACTACAAAATACCAAAAACATTACTTTTACTACTGTTACCTTTTGCTACCGTTATCACCACTATCATATTACTTTGCTGCAGATATTAAGTTTCCAGGTGTGGTTGAATTGACAACTCATCTGCTAATACTTGAGAATATTCTTTGGCTCCCCTTGTGTCAAATTAATAAATTTGGGTTGAATACTCTACCCTCGAAAACTGTTGCGATCCCCTATACTTGTGGGTTATCAAGACTATTTTCTGGCGCCATTGCCGGGGAGCATAGTTCTATTCTTTGAGTCACTTGGGATATATATCTTCTTATCATTATTAAGAACTTGAGAGATCCAAAAACCAAGATCTATCCCTCAACCGCGAGGGGAGGTAAGGAACTGCCATCTAGCTCTGCACTTGATTCACCTTCTGTTTTGAGTAAGCTTGCGACACCTACACCTGCTTCTGCTATTCGTTCTCATATGTCGCATGTTATTGATGATGCCACTTCTGCTATGCATGATACTTATGATGAAACTACCTCTATGCCTGATACTACTATGCCACTTAGTGATTGTCTTGATGAACAACTTGCTAGGGCTAGAGAAATTGAAAATATTGAATCTGATGATACTGATGAAAGTGATGATGAAGAACCACTTGCCATTCCTAAGGGTTATGTTTTTTATCAAGATGCTTCTTTAGCTATTTTAGCTTGCAGAAATAGAACTGAACTTAAAAGATTATTAGCTAAATGGAGTAAGCAATCTCTAAATGCTAGAATGAAACCTGACCCTGCTTTTGCTACTTCACCTATCTTTGTTACTGATAAGGATTATGAATTCTCTGTTGATCCTGATATAATTACTTTGGTTGAATCTGATCCTTTTCATGGTTATGAATCTGAAACTGTTGTGGCACATCTTACTAAACTGAATGATATAGCTACCCTGTTCACTAAAGATGAGAGAACTCGCTACTTTTATATCCTTAAAATATTTCCGTTCTCATTAAAGGGTGATGCTAAGATATGGTTTAATTCTCTTGATCCTGGTTGTGTGCGTAGTCCCCAGGATATGATTTACTACTTCTCTGCTAAATATTTCCCTGCTCATAAGAAACGGGCTTCTTTAAGGGATATATATATATATATATAATTTTGTGCAAATTGAAGAAGAGAGTATACCACAAGCTTGGGGGAGGCTTCTCCAATTACTTAATGCTTTGCATGATCATCCTCTTAAGAAAAATGAAATACTTGATATCTTTTATAATGGACTAACCGATGTCTCCAGAGATTACCTGGATAGTTGTGCTGGTTCTGTTTTCAGGGAAAGAACATCGGATGAAGCTAAAATTATATTGAATAATATGTTGACAAATGAAAATAATTGGACACCTCCAGAGCCAATTCCTGAGCCTATTCCTAAACCAACTCCGAAGAAGAGGGGTATTCTATTTCTCAGTCCTGAAGATATGCAAGAGGCAAAGAAATCTATGAAAGAAAAGGGTATTAAAGCTGAAGATGTTAAGAATTTACCTCCTATTGAAGAAATACATGGTCTTAATTTACCGCCTGTTGAAGAAACATATAATCCAAATCCTTTACCTATTGAAGAAACTCATGGTATTGATAACCCGACACAGGTAGTAAAGGTAAATTCTCTCTATAGATATGATAAAGCTGTAATCCCATTGACTAAAATTGCTAGCCCATGCTTAGATGAGTTTGATAAATTTATGGCTAAGCAAGAAGATTTTAATGCTTATTTTGGTAGACAATTAAAATATAATTCAAATATGCTTGGACACTTGGGTGATTATGTGGCTAATGTCAAAGGTGAACTTAAACTTATTAGTAAACATGCTTCTATGGTTACCACTCAAGTAGAACAAGTACTTAAATCTCAAAATGATTTGCTCAATGAGTGGTAGAATGACTCAGGAACCTTTGTATCCTGAAGGCCATCCTAAGAGAATTGAGCAAGATTCTTAGAGAAATAATTTAGATGCACCTAGTTCTTCTAAAAAGAAGAAAAAGAAAAAATGATAGGACTTTGCATGCTTCTAGTGATTGTAGGGTTTCGTAGTAATTTCAAAATTTTCCACGCACACGCAAGATCATGGTGATGCATAGCAACGAGAGGGGAGAGTGCTGTCTACGTACCCACGCAGACCGACTGCGGAAGCTTTGACACAACGTAGAGGAAGTAGTCGTACGTCTTCGCGATCCAACCGATCAAGCACCGAAACTACGGCACCTCCGAGTTCGAGCACACGTTCAGCTCGATGACGATCCCCGGACTCCGATCCAGCAAAGTGTCGGGGAAGAATTCCGTCAGCACGACGGCGTGGTGACGAACTCGATGCACTACCGCAGCAGGGCTACGCCTAAACTCCGCTACAGTATTATCGAGGAATATGGTGGCTGGGGGCACCGCACACGGCTAAGGAATAGATCACGTGGATCAACTTGTGTGTTCTAGGGTGCCTCTACCTCAGTATATAAAGGACTAGAGGGGGAGGCTGGCCGGCCAAGGTGTGGCGCGCCAGGAGAGTCCTACTCCCTCTGGGAGTAGGATTCCCCCCCAATCCTAGTTGGAATAGGATTCGCGGAGGGGGAAAAGAGAGAGAGGGGGCCGGCCACCTCTCCTAGTCCTAATAGGACTAGGGGAAGGGGGAGGCGCGCAGCCCATGTAGGGCTGCCTCTTCTCTTTTCCACTAAGGCCCATCATGGCCCATTTAGCTCCCGGGGGGTTCCGGTAACCTTCCCGGTACTCCGGTAAAATCCCGATTTCACCCGGAACACTTCCGATATCCAAACATAGGCTTCCAATATATCAATCTTTATGTCTCGACCATTTCGAGACTCCTCGTCATGTCCGTGATCACATCCGGGACTCCGAACAACCTTCGGTACATCAAAATGCATAAACTCATAATATAACTGTCATCGTAACCTTAAGCGTGCGGACCCTACGGGTTCGAGAACAATGTAGACATGACCGAGACACGTCTCCGGTCAATAACCAATAGCGGGACCTGGATGCCCATATTGGCTCCTACATATTCTACGAAGATCTTTATCGGTCAGACCGCATAACAACATACGTTGTTCCCTTTGTCATCGGTATGTTACTTGCCAGAGATTCGATCGTCGGTATCCAATACCTAGTTCAATCTCGTTACCGGCAAGTCTCTTTACTCGTTCTGTAATACATCATCTCACAACTAACTCATTAGTTGCAATGCTTGCAAGGCTTATGTGATGTGCATTACCGAGAGGGCCCAGAGATACCTCTCCAACAATCGGAGTGACAAAACCTAATCTCGAAATACGCCAACCCAACATGTACCTTTGGAGACACCTGTAGTACTCCTTTATAATCACCCAGTTACGTTGTGACGTTTGGTAGTACCCAAAGTGTTCCTCCGGTAAACGGGAGTTGCATAATCTCATAGTTATAGGAACATGTATAAGTCATGAAGAAAGCAATAGCAACATACTAAACGATCGGGTGCTAAGCTAATGGAATGGGTCATGTCAATCAGATCATTCTCTTAATGATGTGATCCCGTTAATCAAATAACAACTCATTGTTCATGGTTAGGAAACATAACCATCTTTGATTAACGAGCTAGTCAAGTAGAGGCATACTAGTGACACTTTGTTTGTCTATGTATTCACACATGTATTATGTTTCCGGTTAATACAATTCTAGCATGAATAATAAACATTTATCATGATTATAAGGAAATAAATAATAACTTTATTATTGCCTCTAGGGCATATTTCCTTCAGTGATCCTATTGTTGAAACACCTGAGAATCCAAATGATATTTCTATTTCTGATGCTGAAACTCAATCTGGTAACAAACCTGAAACTAGTGATAATGCTAATAATAATATTCATGATGATGCTGAACCTAGTAATGATAATGATATAGAAATTGAACCTGCTGTTGATCTTGATAACCCACAATCAAAGAATCAATGTTATGATAAAAAGGACTTTGTTGCTAGGAAACATGGTAAAGAAAGAGAGCCTTGGGTTTCGAAACCCATGCCCTTTCCTCCCAAACCATCCAAGAAAAAGGATGATGAAGATTTTGAGCGCTTTGCTGAAATGATTAGACCTATCTTTTTGCGTATGCGATTAACTAATATGCTCAAAACCAATCCTTATGCTAAGTATATGAAAGATATTATTACAAATAAAAGAAAGATACCGGAAGCTGAAATTTCCACCATGCTTACTAATTATACTTTTAAGGGTGGAATACCAAAGAAACTTGGAGATCCCGGTGTACCAACTATACCATGCTCCATTAAAAGAAACTATGTTAAAACTGCTTTATGTGATCTTGGAGCCGGTGTTAGTGTTATGCCTCTCTTTATATCGTAGACTTGATTTGAATAAGTTGACACCTACTGAAATATCTTTGCAAATGGCTGATAAATCAACTGCTATACCTGTCGGTATTTGTGAGGATGTGCCTGTTGTAGTTGCAAACGTTACGATTTTAACGGACTTTGTTATTCTTGATATTCCCGAGGACGATAGTATGTCTATTATTCTTGGAAGACCCTTTTTGAATACTGCAGGGGCTGTTATTGATTGCACTAAAGGCAATGTCACTTTTCATGCTAATGGTAATGAGCACATGGTACACTTTCCGAGGAAACAACCTCAAGTTTATAGTATCAACTCTATTGGAAAAATTCCATCGACTATATTTGGAGGTTTTGAATTTCCTCTTCCTACTATTAAGAAGAAATATGATATTCTTATTATTGGGGATGTGCATATCCCCGTTGAGGTAACATAGTGTTATTCGAAATTTCTCCGGTTCCATGTTATTCAGAATGAGTTTGTTAACAAGACTTGATCAACCTTGTTAGAGGATTCCTTTTGATGGTCATGAGATGGATGAAACTAGAAGGCACAACCTTATGTACCCCACTTTTACTTTCTGTTATTTATATTAAATAAAATAGAAATAAATATTTGTGTGTCTATTATCTGATTATCCGTGCAATGTAAAAATACCTCGAAAATAAAAGTTCTCCAAATGCCCTGAAAATTAAATATGATTTTTTCTAGAATATTTGAGGATTTATGGAACTGAGAACACACCAGGGGGGCCAACCACCTGCCCACGAGGGCGCGTCCCCCTGCCTCGTGGGCCCACGGTGGCCCTCCTCCACTTATCCTTTCACCCATACACTCCTTCTTCCTCCCCCAAACACGAATAACCATCTCAAACCCGAGTCCAAGCTTGTTTTGCTGCCATTTTCGATCTCCTTGCTCAAAGCACCTCTCACAAAACTGCTTGGGGAGATTGTTCCTTGGTATGTGACTCCCCCATTGGTCCAATTAGTTTTTGTTCTAGTGCTTTATTCATCGCAAATTTTTGCTGCTTAGGTGACCCTGTTCTTGAGCTTGCATGTCAAATTTATATGGTCAAAAGTAGTTTTGATGCATGATATAGGCCCTAGGCACTTGTAGGAGTAGTTACTATCAATATTATTGAGTTTGGTTTACTTTTATTTTGAAGTTACTAAAAATTTCAGAATTTTTTAGAAAATGATGAGGAGATTATTAAGGGGCTCATCGAGCCAAAGCTCGAAGGAAAAGGCACCGAAGCCTAAGTATAATTTGCCGCGCACCGCGGAGGTTCGGGCGTGTGAATGGCCTTTCGAGGATTTCTTGAGAGCAGCCGGAATTTATGAAGATTTTCATGAATTGGCTCCTAATGCAGGCCTCGCCGCTTTCCTCCACGACCAATGCGATCAGTATCTCTTACTCACAAATATCTTTGTGCAAAACTTTCATTTCCATTCTAGGAGCTCACCACCTACGGTGGAGTTTTATTTATATGATGAGCATAAGGAGATGTCACTTTATGATTTTTGTCAGATTTGTTTAGTCCCTTTTGAGGGCAAGACAGAAGAACCACATCATGATGATGTGGAGGGGTTTATTGATACTATCACTGTAGGGGAAACAAGGAAGGTTCCTGATGCACGAATCACTAGCATACATTTTCCTGTTTTACTCTATTTTGCATTATTTTCTAGTCGTTGTTTAATTGGTCGCGGAAACTGTGGAAACCTTAGTATCCCTGATATTATTATTTTGCTCCAAGGTTTATACAGTGATAACACTTTTAGTATGGGCGATATTACTGCTAAACGGTTAAGTCTGAACCGTACAAAGGGCCCCATCTTTGGAGGCATCTATGCTACACGCCTAGCTGCACATTTTAACATACCTATTAGGCATGCTGAGAAGGAAGAAAAAGTGATGCCTCGTGTTTATCTAGATTATAAAAGTATGGTAGCACATGATTTTATTATTAAGAATAGGGCAGGAGAGCTTAAATATCAATTGTTCTTTAATAAACATCATCCTGAGACTATTACCTTGCCTGCTCCTTCTTTGTTTGATTTAACTGTAGGCACGTACCTTGTTCCATTGACGGCTATTCACGCCTACCGGAACCCTGCACCAGCTGAGGAGCCAGAGCCGGAACCACAAATTGATCCTTCACGACAGTCTAATTATCAGTGGGATCCGGAGATGATTGCCAGCCAGTGGCAATCGGAGCCTTCTTCTTCCTCATTGCAGTACGACCCCAACTATTATTATGGATATCCGCCAGGCCAGCCGTGGCCATAGACCAACTTAGGCCAAAAGCCTAAGCTTGGGGGAGTACGTATTTCTCACCGACATTACATTTATGCTCACACACTCATTGCTAGATGTCGGTGCTCATACTTTTTCATTGTATCATCCATGCTAGTTTATTTTCCTTTTTTATGCTTTCTTCTTGTGTGTTTAATAAACCTTAAGAAAAACCAAAAAAACCAGTTGTAACTTTTAATCAGTTTAATTTCCATGCTTGTAGTAGTAACTAAAAAGAAAACCCAAAAAGATTTCCTGTTCTTCTTTTGCTTGTTGGGAGCTTTCCCATGTAAATAGTTTTATTTCTTTTCTTTTATTTGGGGGTCGATAGGAGAAGACCATAATTAAATTGTTGAAGTGGCTCTTATATGCATTATTGTTGATCTGACAAAAGAGTCCATATTGCCTTGTCTTCTCCTGTTTATTGAATGCCTGTAGATTCCAGCTTAGTCCAATGCACGTACACTATTATTATTATTCACACTATTCGGTCGTGCAAGTGAAAGGCAATTATGATGATATATGATGTATCTTCCATGTTAGGCGGGTTATTCTCAAGAGGAGTGGACTCCGCTCCTCACTCACGAGATAAATGGCTGGTCACCGGGATGCCCAGTCCCATGCTTTATGCATACTAAATCAAAATAATTGCAAACAAAACTCCCCCTAGGACTCTTGTTAGTTGGAGGCACTCGTTGTTTCGAGCAAGCCATGGATTGATGCTTGTGGTGGAAGGGGGAGTATAAAATTTACCATTCTGTTTGGGAACCGCCTATAATGTGTGTAGCATGGAAGATCTCGCCATCTCTTGGTTGTTACGTTAACAATGAAAGTATACCGCTCAAAATATTATTCACCTCTGTTTCAAAACCGAGCTCTGGCACATCTACAAATCCCTGCTTCCCTCTGCGAAGGGCCTATCTATTTACTTTTATGCTGAGTCATCATCCTCTCATTAAAAAGCACCAGTTGGAGAGCACCGCTGTCATTTGCATCCATTACTATTAGTTTACATTGAGTATGACTTGACTGGATCTCTTTTACCATGAATTACAATGTCTAGTCAGTCCTTGGTTTTTAAAGGTGCTCTGCATTTATGTTTTGCGGTCTCAGAAAGGGCTAGCGAGATACCATCCTGTTATATCATATTATGATTGTTTTGAGAAAGTGTTGTCATCCGAGTTTTATTATTATGCCTCGCTAGTTGATTATGCTATTGATATGAGTAAACTTGAGACCTATGCGTTATTGCAAATGTGGTTAGTTATAATCTTTGCTAAAAACTTGAATGTTGGCTTTACATATTTACAACAACAAGAGCAAAGAGAGTTTGTAAAAGTTTTTCTTTATCACTTTCAGTTTGTCAACTGAATTGCTTGAGGACAAGCAAAGGTTTAAGCTTGGGGGAGTTGATATGTCTCCAACGTATCTACTTTTTCAAACACTTTTGCACTTGTTTTGGACTCTAACTTGCATGATTTGAATGGAACTAACCCGGACAGACGCTGTTTTCAGCAAAATTACCATGGTGTTATTTATGTGCAGGAGCAAACGTTCTCAGAATGACCTGAAACTTCATGGAGCCACTTTTCAGAAAATAAGAAAAATACCTGCAAAAGATAAAGGCCAGGGGGCCCACCACCTTGCCACGAGGGTGGGGGCGCGCCCCCTACCTCGTGGGTCCCCTGTTGCATCTCCGACTCCAACTCCACCTCCATATATTGAATTTCGATGAGAAAAAATCAGAAAGAAGAAATCATCGCTTTTTACGATACGGAGCCGCCGCCAAGCCCTAAAACCTCTCGGGAGGGCTGATCTGGAGTCCGTTCGGGGCTCCGGAGAGGGGAATCCATCCCCATCATCATCATCAACCATCCTCCATCACCAATTTCATGATGCTCACCGCCGTGCGTGAGTAATTCCATCGTAGGCTTGCTAGACGGTGATGGGTTGGATGGGATCTATCATGTAATCGAGTTAGTTTTGTTAGGGTTTGATCCCTAGTGTCCATTATGTTCTGAGATTAATATTGCTATGACTTTGCTATGCTTAATGCTTGTCACGAGGGCCCGAATGCCATGATTTTAGATCTGAACCTATTACGTTTTCATCAATATATGAGTGTTCTTGATCCTATCTTGCAACTCTATAGTCATCTATTACGTGTTATGATCCGTTAACCCCGAAGTGACAATAATCGGGATACTTACCGGTGATGACCGTAGTTTGAGGAGTTCATGTATTCACTATGTGTTAATTCTTTGTTCCGGTTCTCTATTAAAAGGAGGCCTTAATATCCCTTAGTTTCCGTAAGGACCCCGCTGCCACAGGAGAGTAGGACAAAAGATGTCATGCAAGTTCTTTTTCATAAGCACGTATGACTATGTTCGGAATACATGCCTACATTATATCAATGAACTGGAGCTAGTTCCGTGTCACCCTAGGTTATGACTATTACATGATGAACCGCATCCGGCATAATTCTCCATCACTGATCCATTGCCTACGAGCTTTCCATATATTGTTCTCCGCTTATTTACTTTTCTGTTGCTATTGCTATCATCACTATAAAATACCAAAAACATTACTTTTACTACTGTTATCTTTTGCTACCGTTATCACCACTATCATATTACTTTGCTACTAAACACTTTGCTGCAGATATTAAGTTTTCAGGTGTAGTTGAATTGACAACTCAGATGCTAATACTTGAGAATATTCTTTGGCTCCCCTTGCGAATCAATAAATTTGGGTTGAATACTCTACCCTCGAAAACTGTTGGGATCCCCTATGCTTGTGGGTTATCAATGGTGAAGTGATTCGCGCAAGGTTTTGCCTAAGCATCGCGAGAATATGACCGAGGGTGTAATCTCTGGAGAGGGCGTCGCACATTGCTAGGCAATTGTCTGTTGTGCGCTAGGCGCCCCATCTTCATATATATAGGTGGGTGGGAGGGAGGGGCAGCCATAGGAGGCGCCCAAGTAGAAGGAATCCTATTTGGAGTCCCTCCCAAGCCTTGTGCCTCCTGCCATATATAACTGAGGTGGAAGGAAAGAGCGAGGGGGGGGGGGGAGGGAAGAAAGTAGGAATCCCAATCCACACTTTCCTTGCCCTCCCCTTTTTTCTTCTCCTCCTCATAGGGCCGGCCTCTATATAGGGGTGCATCAGGGCTGGTGTGTTCCCTTACTTGGCCCATAAGGCCCATATCTTTGCCGGGGTGCCCGAAACTCCTTTTTGGTGACCGGATGAGTACCCGCTACCCTCCAGAACACTTTCGGTGTTTGAATACCATCATCTTATATATTAATCTTTACTTCTCGACCATTTCGAGACTTCTCCTCATGTCCGTGATCTCATCCAGGACTTCGAACAATATTCGGTCACCAAATCACATAACTCATATAATACTAAATCGACATCGAATGTTAAGCGTGCGGACCCTACGGGTTCGAGAACTATGTAGACATGACCGAGACACCTCTTCGGTCAATAACCAATAGCGGAACCTGGATGCTCATATTAGCTTCTACATATTCTATGAAGATCTTAATCGGTCGAACGATTATGACAACATACGTAATTCCCTTTGTCAATCGGTATGTTACTTGCCCGAGATTCAAACGTCGGTATCTTCATACCTAGTTCAATCTCGTTACCAGCAAGTCTCTTTACTCGTTCCCTAATACATCACCTCGTGACTAACTTCTTATTCGGTTGCTTGCAAACTTATGATGTGTATTACCGAGAGGGTCCAGAGATACCTCTCCGATACTCGGAGTGACAAATCCTAATCTCGATTCATGCCAACCCCAAAAAACACCTTCGGAGATACTTGTAGAGCATCTTTATAATCACCCAGTTATGTTGTGACGTTTGATAACAGTCAAGGCATTCCTCTGGTATTCAGGAGTTGCATGATCTCATAGTCAAAGGAATATGTATTTGACATACATGAAAGCAGTAGCAATAAACTGTGCGATCAAATGCTAAGTTAACGGATGGGTCTTGTCCATCACGTCATTCTCCTACTGATGTGATCTCGTTATCAAATGACAACACATGTCCATGGTTAGGAAATCTTAACCATCTTTGATCAACGAGCTAGTCTAGTAGAGGCAAACTAAGGACACGATATATGTTTATGTATATACACATGTATTTAAGTTTCCGATCAATACAATTCTAGCATGAATAATAAACCTTTATCATGAATAAGAAAATATAAAATAACAAATTTATTATTGTCTCTATGGCATATTTCCTTCAAGCCCTCATATTCGTCCCTCTCGACGCTGACGCCCTTCCCCTTGATCTCCTTACCCACGTTCTACTACACCAGAGTCGTTTCCGGTGTCGCTCATCTCGGCCTACTCTCTATCGTCCTCCTACTGCACTGACGCTGCAATGGCGCGCACACTGCTTTCTTGTGTCATCTGCCTCCGTGCACACTTCAGTTCACCACGCCACTGATAGGGTCGATCATCTTGGCCTCCTCTCTCTCACCCTACTACACTTGAGTCGTTTCTGGCGTCGATCATCTCGGCCTCCTCTCTCGTCCACTGCATTGATGATGCCATGGCGCAAGCACTCCTCTGTCGACTGTCTTTGCGCGAGCACCGCAACTAGTTCGCCGACGGCGTCGCTCGCCGTGCCGCCGACGGGGTCGCTCATCCACGACTCCATGCTTGTCATGTCGGACACGGCGCCACGGCCACTATCCACCGCAGTCACCATTGTCCGGCGCACACTACATTTCTTCTTCCCCTCCCTCTATTAGCTCTTAACCCTGTGTGCTAAGTGCAAGTGCTAGCTCTTAATCATACCTCATGCGTGCAACCAAACACTATATTCATGTACCGCTTGGGCCAATGCAGGTAAGCAAACAAAATAAACTTCCATATTATCTAATGCAGGGACCCTAGATGCAGGCAACCAAACAACTTATAAATAACACATTTGAAACTGTTTTTTACTCAACCAGACTAAGCTGAGATATGTATGCAATACATCTACTGTTCACTACTGCAACCAAACACGCCCTAAAAGTTAACCTACTCGGTCCTACTCACTCACTTCCCGTCTCTCATCCCCTCCCACCTCTCATCAAAAAAAAAAATCTCTCCTCCCCTCCCTCCGCCGACCAAAATCGCCGTCCCGGCCACGATTCCGTCGGATTCGTACGGCGCAAGGTCGGCATGCGGTGCCAACCGCAACTCCGCGCCAAAATCCGCCTCCTCGACCCACCCGCGCCCCCTCCACCGCCTGCGACGCCGGCCTACGCGCGCTGGGCCTCCTCGACTTCGTCCGCCTCGACCTCTGCTTCTCCGGCGCGTTGTGCCGCCAACACGTCGCAGATCTCATCGCTAACTACAGCGCGGAACACGGGCAGAGCTCCACGCAGAACGGCCGCATCGATGTCTGCTGCCGTACCTTCGCCAAGGCGCTCTGCCTCCCGCCCCCTGGGGCTGCGGCTGCGAGGACCGCATCCTCCGAAGTGGACTCGGCCGCCGTCGCCTTCGCCGCGACGGAGTTCATCAAGGCCTACATCCTGACGCCGTTAGAGGCAGGCAGCGGCTGGAATAGCAGGGCCCGCACGAGGGCACAGATGGTGGTGATGGATGGGAAGGCGCATACTTTTGACTGGACCGCGCTGATCTGGAGCCTCGTGGAGGAAGAGATGTTCGAGCTTAGGAAAGGGACGAGGTCCCGCTCGGCATGCTACTACGGCGCCTACCTGCAGAAGCTCGTCTTGGTGAAGTGGCCGACTCTTTTCCGGCCGCCGCCCAAGTCGTCATTGGGTGCACAACACAAGAAGCCCTCCGCAATCAGCGGGGGAAACAAGCGGTTAACAACCAGTGAGCTGGATTCCAAGTCCAAGATGCAAAAACTTTTTGGTGCGAGATCTATGCAGACACAGACTGCAGCGCTAGCTACCCTAAACAAGCTTGATAGAAAGAACCTTGAGCAAGACAAAGAAAAGTTGCATTCGACCAAGTCACTCAACGATGCTGTAGTTACCCCAAAAAGGAAAAAGAACGATGAGTTGCAGCACCCAGAGCTGGATCCCGAGATGAAAAAGGATCTCGATGCAAAAACAATGCAGCCCGAAGCAAGATCTGCGGAGTTTGATGCGAGACCCATGCAGACAGAGCTTGCACCGCTAGCTACCCTGAAAGAGCTCGATAGAAGGAACCTTGAGCAAGACAATGAAAACCTGGATTCAACGAAGTCGCTCAACAAGGCTGTAGTTACCCAAAAAAGAAAAGGAAACGATGAGTTGCAGCACGCAGAGCTGGATCCCAAGATGAATAAGGATCTTGATGCAAAATCCATGCAGCCCGAAGCAGGACCTGCGGAGTTTGATGTGAGACCCATGCAAACAGAGCTTGCACCACTAAAAGAGCTTGACAGAAAAAACCTTGAGCAAGACAATGGAAACTTGTATTCAGCCAAGTCGCTCAACGAGGCTGTAGTTGCCCAAAAAAGAAAAAGGAACGATGAGTTGCAACACTCAGAGCTGGATCCCAAGATGAAAACGGATCTTGATGCAAAATCCATGCAGCCCGAAGCAAGATCCAAACAACTTGACACCAGGGACAAGCAGCCTCAGTCATGGTCTATGGATCTGGAAGCGAAATCAAAGATGTTGGATGTAAAATCCAAGATGATTGACGTGAGATGCAAGAAGATTAAAGCAAGATCAGCAGAGTTTGACGTGAGATCCAAGCAACTTGATGCCAGACACTTGCAGTCTGAGGCAAGATCTATGGAGCTAGAAGCGAAATCCAGGAGGCTTGAAACTAGATCCAAGGAGCTTAAAGCTCTACATGAGCAAAATGAGTGTGAGAGGATGCACCTTGCGCAATACAAGAAAAAGTTACATCGTAAGATGCACACAGTTGAGTCTTTTAACCAGGCGTTGGTAACCCAGCAAAGAAAAGGAAATGATGAGTTGGAGCGTCTAAGGGAGCGAGTAGCACAGTTACAGAATGAACTGGAAGCAATGGAGTCGCTCAATCGTGTTCTACTAACCAAGGAAATAGGCAGCAACAATGAGTTGCAAGTTGCCCGGAAAAGGCTGAAAGATGTAAGTGAGGGGTTGGTTCCGACAATGTCCGGCATATATAAATTTGGGGCTTTTGTGCATTTCATTATATGACTATGTCACCACTAATTGCCACTGTAATTTATCTGTTCCGACACTTTCTGGCATGTCACTATTATCCTTTGTGATCCAATCTTCGTGTTTGTAGGGGCTGCAGAAGTTTACAAATGGACGGGCAAATATAGGGGTCAAGAGAATGGGCGAGCTTGACATGAAAGCATTTGCGAATGCTTGCAAACAAGATGTATCACAAGAAGATGCCCAAGTTGATTCTGTTTTTCTTTGTTCAAAGTGGCAAGCTGAAATTACAAACTCAAAGTGGCACCCTTTTAAGATCGTCATGGTTGATGGTAAAGAGATGGTATGGAGTGTCCCTGCTATTTCTTTTACTTTTACATGTAGTATTATTCCTAGTTTTCAAGCTCAGGTAGCTTTCTTGCAGCTGAATGGTGGCGCGAGCATTCCTATCTTTTTACAAGCATCACAAATTTCCGTGATTCCATCTGACAGCACATACATGATCTCACTATTTGGTGTAGGAAATTCTCTTAGAGGATGATGACAAGCTGCAGAAGTTGAAGGAGGAACATGGTGAAGAAATATGCACTTTGGTAACGAATGCACTGCTTGAAATCAATGAGTACAACCCCAGTGGCCGTTATGTTGTACCAGAGCTGTGGAACTATAAGGATGGCCGGAAAGCAACACTGGAAGAAGGCATCGAGTTCATCCTGAAACAGTGGCAATCACATAAGAGGAAGCGGTGAACCTGGGACGAAGCCAGGTTTCACGCATAGAGGGGGCGAGTTTGCTCATGGAGAGGGCCAAGCTTTCATGGAGTGAGAAAAATTGGCAGCAGCAGCCACTACCATTGAAGAAGAAGCAGATGCTGAGGGAATTCGTCCCTGCGCTGAACCTCATTTATCTGCAGGCTTCGTGTGCTGCTTTTGCTTTCATATCTTCCACCTTTAACTAGACATAGTGTGAGTTTAGTGTTTTAGTGTATTAGGTAGAGGTTTGTAGTGGCTCATTGGTTGATACTGATTGTGCAACTATATTAACCGTCATCACCTTTCATCTTATTATTAATTAGATCCTCTATTGTAGAATTGGCATGCACTGCTACTCTAAAATGTAGATTGCCTCACATATGTGATGTTTACCCTTAAGATCTGCTACATGTATGCTCTTGTGTGTATGTGTGCGTGTGGTGGGAAAGTTTCGGTGTTACAAAGGTCGAACTGCCTCATGGACCTTCAACTGAATATGCAGAAGCAGCACCACATAGATAGAATGCAGTTCCTGTGCTGGCACATGAGCTTGATGTAGAAATTTCAGTGTGGTGGAAGTGAAACCACCTTTTGTTGTGCAATTGAACCCTGAACTGTTTTGTACAGCTAAAACATTGTCAGATGATCTGCGCGTTCTTATGGTGTTCAGTTTTGGACTGCTGCAAGTATAAGCTTTTCCAGTTCCTGCTAATGTGAATCTCAAATCAATTGCGGCTTCAGGCTTGCATTACAGGTATCGATCTTGTGTATATGTGCTTTTGTACTGATTTGGTTGCTGTATGCCACTCTTCCATTGATGTACATGCTACTTTCTGACGGTGATTTCATCTGTTCTGTCTAACTAACATGGAGAGTAGATGGTACACCAGGAGCATTTGAGCTCGAGCTGATAGGAAACCAACTGAAATTGAAGTAGATGCCATCACATGAAGACTGCCAGATACGAAACCAACTGAAATTGACCGTAACTACCGCAAAGCATATAGCTGGCCTTTTGTTTTCATGTGAAAATCCTCCTTCCTCTGGACAAAGACACATGAATGAGCTTCTTTTTTAAATACGCCAACACTTTTTAAAAATGCATGAACATTGTTATAAAATTCATGAACACTTCTAAAAATAGATGAACCTTTTCAAGGAAGTGTATGAAAATTGATGTTTTATATGTGCAATTTTTTTATGATACACAATTACTTTTTTATTTTTAAATTTATTATATGTATATATATTAGTAAGACAAAAATATTAAAAATATTAAAGCTTTGTTTTTGCAAAAAGGATCAGATCTATCATAAAAGTTTATCAGACATACAAAAGCAACTCAAACATAATAAAAATTACGTCGAGCTTCTGACACCACCAGACGACCACTACTGCTGCCAGAATGAGCCGCCGACACGCCGATGTCGCTGCTCCCCTACCGGAGCCGGCTTGACCTTGCCGATGACAGACTAGAAGTCTTCATGCACGTGCCCCAAAGGATCAGTGCTCTGGAGTCGCAGTCGTCGACGTTGAACCATTGCATAGATCTGAAACACCTGATGTCAAATCTCGCCACATGACAAGAAACCCTAACCTCACCGTCCTAAGGAGGTGGCAGGAATGTACGCCGGAGTTTCATCGACCATGTCCAGACGAACGGACTCGAGGAGGATCGGAGTGAAGGAAATATACCCTAGAGGCAATAATAAAGTTGTTATTTTATATTTCTTATTCACGATAAAGGTTTATTATTTAGGGTTTTTATCCTTTATGTCATTAGTCGTGTCCCACTACTCACTTTTGCCATTAGAAGTTACAACTGCTCAAAAATGCCATCGTTTCATGAGATGCTTCCTCAAAAATGCCATTAGACACCTAAAAAATGCCATCATCCCATTAGATGTTTGCTCAAAAATGTCATTCAACATTGTTATTGTTAGGTCAAACCTGTTGGCCATGTTATATGACCAGAATAACCCTAGACCCACATGTCAATTCTCTCTATCACACAATGATAAATGTGGGCCCTACTTCTCAGGAGTAAGAAGCGAATTATTTTAGAGGAAAATAAGAACGTTGTTGGGGCTCGAGTGGGACCCACACTTTATCATAGTGAGATAGAGGGAGAGCACACATGTTTGTCCATGGGTATTTTGGTCATGTAACATGGTAAACGGGCTTTGAGCTGACAGTAATGGTGTCTAGTGGCATTTTTGAGCATGGCATTTTTTAGGAAGCATCTCATGGAACGATGGCATTTTTGGGCAGTTGTAACTTCTAATGGCAAAACCGAGTAATGGGACACAATTAGTGGCATAAATGATAAACACCCTATTATTTATGCTAGAATTGTATTGATCAGAAACTTAAATACATGTGTGAATACATAAACAAATACCGTGTCCCTAGTAAGCCTCTACTAGAGTAGCTCGTTGATCAAAGATGGTTAAGGTTTCTTAACCATAGACATGTGTTGTCATTTGATAACGGGATCACATCATTAGGAGAATGATGTGATGGACAAGACCCATCTGTTAGCTTAGCATACAATCGTTCAGTTTATTGCTACCGCTTTCTTGAGTGTCAAATACATGTTCCTTCGATCATGAGATCATGCAACTCCAAGATACCGGAGGAATACCTTGTGTGCTATCAAACGTCACAACGTAACTGGGTGATCATAAAGATGCTCTAAGGTATCTCCAAAGGTGTTTGTTGAGTTGGCATGGATCGAGATTGGATTTGTCACTCCAAGTATCGGAGAGGTATCTCTGGGCCCTCTCCGTAATACACATCATAATAAGCCTTGCAAGCAAATGACTAATGAGTTAGTTATGAGATGATGTATTATGGAACGAGTAAAGAGACTTGCCGGTAACGAGATTGAACTAGGTATAAAGATACCAACGGTCGAATCTCGGGCAAGTAACATTTTGATGGACAAAGGGAATTACGTATGTTGTCATAAGGTTCGACCGATAAAGATCTTCGTAGAATATGTAGGAGCCAATATGAGCATCCAGGTTCCGCTATTGGTTATTGACCAGAGAGGTGTCTCGGTCATGTCTACATAGTTCTCGAACCCATAGGGTCCGCACGCTTAACGTTCCATGACGATATAGTGCTATGTGAGTTATATGATTTGGTGACCAAATGTTGTTCGGAGTCCCGGATGATATCACAGACATGACGAGGAGATCCGAAATGGTCCAGAGGTAAAGATTGATATATAGAACAATGATATTCAGACACCGGAAGAGTTTCAGAGTGCACCGGGTAGTCATCGGATCGCCGGAAGGGGTTCCGGACACCCCCGAGAGGTATATGGGCCTAATGGGTCAAGGGGAGAGACACACCAACCCACAAGGGGGCTGGCGCGCCCCTCACCCTGGCCGCAGGTGTAGCGACCCGATCCCAATGGACCGGAGTCTCTATGCTTCTATGTCATCCCTAAATCGGTATGCTGACACACACAGTACTCGAGGAATTATAACAGAGTTCAATCACACACTTTATTACATCGAGGTCCTCAAAAGAGTATTTATTGCAATAATATGGCTGAAGGCCATCTAAATAAAATAACTGCGGAAGCTTCGAAGGTAAATGAGTCCATCCAACTCCACGGCAAAACTGAGTGCAGAACAACGACCTATCGCACCTTACTCTTCATCTGAAAAATCTGCAACATGAAACGTTGCAGCCACAAAGGGTCAATACATTGAATGTATTGGCAAGTCACACCCAAAGTATGAAAACAGGCCTATCATCTACATGCAAGGATATAACAAGTGGATAGCTCTAAGGTTTATTTTGCATAAAGCCAATTTTGTCCTACTTCTACTCTCTAGCCAAATTTTATTTATTTACATTTTTATTAACCTATTGTTAAATTGGACCGCCTCCAACTTAACCCACCTATGAGAGCCTGCGAGGATCATAGGTTCCCAAATTTTTATTTCCATGAGAGCCCCCGGGGATCATGGTTTAATTAAACCCACATCAAAATGATTATTTGGGATGAGAAGATCTTCTAGAGGTTTCAAGTCCAATTGCTCAAAGTTGTCCGTAACCGGGGACACCGCTAATCATGATTAGTTTGTACACTCTGCATAGGTTTGCGCACTTTTCCCCACAAGACTCGATCTCCTCCATTGAATTCCTCGCACTGCCTGATGTTTGAGAACCGGATGATCGAGACATAGTCTTTCCGAAGAGGTCCCCTTAATCGATAGATAGGCCGGTACACCTACAATTTCTCTACATCTGCTAGCCTATCATGGAAAGGTTTCCCACAACTTACTCAACTATGCCAAAGCCCATAATGGCTTGGGGCTGCACACGAAAGCTACTTGATATGAAATATGTCCAACCTTTTTGAACCTGGGCGACATTCCCCACCTTTTCCTGAGTAATGCAGAGCCTCCCGGAGGTTACATACTTGTCGACTGGTCCCGACAAACCTTTTCGCCCAGATGATTGATTAATTGTATTGCAGAGCCTCCGAGGAAATACAATACATGTAAGTTCTTAATGTAGTCATTTCTTAAGTTCTCTCGCAACTTTCATGAATCACATGATACCCAATCCACGTCTACCATAGCATGGCTAAGCAACAACTACACTATAACGATTCCCAAAGTGGCAACAAAGACTATCATGATCCGGCGAACATATGGCTATCCTATCTAGGTTTAACACAACATAGTAGTCCTACACGTGCATACTACTGTGTTGATAGAGGGCACTACATGCACGGTAAAAACATAGGATTGGTATGATCAAAAGTGCAAACTTGCCTATTAAAGTTGATGGAGTACTCCGCACTCAATGTCCTGATAATTCTACTCTTGGCACTCCGGACAATCTAGCGTGAGCAAGCAATAACAAACACAAGCACTCATGCACAAGATTCAAATAAAAGATCTCGGAAAACTTCAAAAACAAGCAAATAGCTCTTTGAGAACAGAAAACAATTTTCAACAGTACTAAATTATGGGGATTAGATCTTAACAAAAAGTTTAGGTCAAGAGCTTCGATTTGCAAAAAGAATCAACTCAAACGGAGTTATAAAACTCAACTTATAGCCAAAACAAGTTTGAATTTAAATATGATCTAATTCAAATTTTAAAATTCAAAAGTTTATTTTATAAGTTCTCTAGATAGTTGAGATCATGACGAAGAATTTGGCGTTGGTTTCATCAAATTTGGACAAATGAGTAAAAAATTGTGAGGGTTTGAAAATCAAGGGCTAATCTGTAAGAAAAATAATTGCATCTAGGTCCCTGGCCACGTGACAGAAAAACTAACGGACGAACGTTCACTACAGAAACCTATTAGATGAAAGCGTTCGCTACAGAGGCTTATCGAACGAACGTTCACTAATTAGAGGATAACTGTTCGAAATAAAAAAACAGAAAGACCTAATCTAGGCCGTCTAGTCTAGATCGAACGGACGAGGGGAGAGACGGGTTACCGCGGCAGTGGTGGTCGCCAACGACGAAGATGACGGCGGCGGCGGCTTCGGCTTCGAACGGGGCGGCGTCTCCGGTGGTTGGTGACTTCGGGCGAAGGCACAGGAGGGGGGGTGCAACGCGGAGCGGCGCGTTCGATGGTGTCGTCGGCGTCGGTCGGGGGCGAAGCGGGCAACGGCTACAAAGTTCGTCGTCGTCGAAGGTGGCTGCGAGATGCTGCTGCGGCGGCTTCGACTTGGGGAGGAGAGAAGAGAGGCCGGAGCCTCGATATTTAAAGAGGGAGGCAAGGGCGATGCGTGGGCGAGGGGCAAGGGCGAGAGGTCCCGCTCGGACACGGCGGCGGCCGGCGATGGCGTGAGGGAGACGAACTCCCGATGGCGTGGGAAAGAAGATCCCAACAGGTGGGCCCCACCTGTCGGTGGCAGAGCGAGGCGCCATCCGATCGGGGCTGCGAGCGGGCGAGCGAGGAGGAGGTGGTTCGGGCGCTGGCGATGCTGGGCTGCGGCTGGCCTGGCCCGGTTGGCTGGGCCGGCCCAGTTCGGCGGTTTCTCCTTTTTTTAACAAAACATTTTTTCTGTTTTCTTATTTACAGAAACAATAAAACCTCAAAACCAAAAATAAGAAAATGCTAAAAATACCAAAAAAATTCACATAATTCCCTCCTAATTATATGGGCTTAGGTGAACATTTTTTTGGACCTAAATGCAAATTTTGAAAACAAACATTTTAGTACTAATAAAATTTTCTTAAAATAAACATTTTGCAAATAAAATCAAATAACCATATTTTGATTCAAAATTCACTTTCCAATATTTCTTTTCTGTTTTTGAAGAAGTCCTTTTATCTTCTCTCTTTATTTTATTTATTTGAAATAATTGGAAAGGAATTTTGAATAAATCAATTTGATCCAATTTTCCAAATTTTGAAAATTCAAAAATGGATTTTTGGGAAACCTCCAACTCTCTCAATTGGTCCTTGAGTTGCTTAAGGTCCCTTGGATCAATTTCCAACAAAAAAAATTCGAAAATGCACAAATTATGAATGCATATGAATGATCTAAATAATAACATCCAAATTGAAAATCGGGATGTTACAAACCTACCCCCTTAAGATGAATCTCGTCCTCGAGATTCGAGTTGTCTAGCAATAGGTTAGGGTTGGGTACTCAAAAATATCCATGTAAAATATCGTGCTTGAACCATGCTTGATACTCGTACTCCCTTGATATGAATGGAAATTATGTACCAATACCGAGAAAATGATCCTACTCGAAATCTTATCGAAGACTTGTTTGTTATGTGCTGTTCCCACTCTGGTGTGGTTCACATGGCCTGTGTTGAAGGGGTTGGGCTTCTTTTCTCCAAATTTTATATTCTCATTCCTTGGCTCCGGAAAATCTCTGGCAAAATGTCCTGGCTCCTAGCAATTGAAACATCTTATCTGGCTCATGTCCTTCATGGGTGTCGAATGGTTGGATAACTCACTGGTGTTCCCTCCATTGTTGTTATGTCCATTTCCATCGCGAGGATGGCCAGTGTGGTTATGATGGTTGTGACCATCAGGCTCGTCCCTTACAGATTTGTCGTATCCAGAAGAAGCTGATGAAGTACGAGGCTTCTGTTGAGCTCCAGAGTTGTACTTTTCATGTCCGTGCTTCCTCTTGCGGTTCTCCTGAAGGAAATATTCCCTAGAGGCAATAATAAAGATGTTATTTATATTTCCTTATATCATGATGAATGTTTATTATTCATGTTAGAATTGTATTAACCGGAAACTTAGTACATGTGTGAATACATAGACAAACAGAGTGTCCCTAGTATGCCTCAACTTGACTAGCTCGTTAATCAAAGATGGTTAAGTTTCCTAGCCATGGACATGTGTTGTCATTTGATGAACGGGATCACATCATTAGAGAATGATGTGATGGACTAGACCCATCCGTTAGCTTAGCACTATGATCGTTTAGTTTATTGCTATTGCTTTCTTCATGACTTATACATGTTCCTATGACTATGAGATTATGCAACTCACGAATACCGGAGGAACACTTAGTGTGCTATCAAACGTCACAACGTAACTGGGTGATTATAAAGATGCTCTACAGGTGTCTCTGATGGTGTTTGTTGAGTTGGCATAAATCGAGATTAGGATTTGTCACTCCGAGAGAGGTATCTTTGGGCCCTCTCGGTAATGCACATCACTATAAGCCTTGCAAGCAATGTGACTAAAGAGTTAGTTATGGGATGATGCATTACAGAACGAGTAAAGAGACTTGCCGTAACGAGATTGAACTAGGTATGATGATATCGACGATCGAATCTTAGGCAAGTAACATATCGATGACAAAGGGAACAACGTATGTTGTTATGCGGTTTGACCGATAAAGATCTTCGTAGAATATGTAGGAGCCAATATGAGCATCCAGGTTCCACTATTGGTTATTGACCGGAGATGTGTCTCGGTCATGTTTACATAGTTCTCGAACCCGTAGGGTCCGCACGCTTAACGTTCGATGACGATTTGTATGATGAGTTCTGTTATTTCATGACCGAAGTTTGTTTGAAGTCCCGGATGAGATCACGGACATGACGAGGAGTCTCGAAATGGTCGAGACGTAAAGATCGATATATTGGAAGGCTATATTCGTGTAACGCCCCGAGACCGATGTGCAGGTGTCTTCTAGTTATTCACTGTTGTTGCCATGTCATTGCTCGCGTGTCATGCATTTCATATCATGTCATCATGTGCATTTCATTTGCATACATGTTCGTCTCATGCATCCGAGCATTTTCTTCGTTGTCCGTTTTGCAATCCGGTGCTCCTATGTCCTCCGGTGTCCCTTTCTACCTCTTTTCATGTGCGGGTGTTAAACGTTTTCGGACTGGACCGAGACTTGTCATGCGGCCTCGGTTTACTATCGGTAGACCGCCTGTCAAGTTTCCTACCATTTGGACTTCGTTTGGTACTCCAACGGTTAACCGAGGGACCGAAAAGGCCCCGTGTGTGTTGCAGCCCAACACCCCTCCAAAGTGGCCCAAAACCAACCTAAACCTACTCCATCATCTCGGTCGTTCGATCACGATTGCGTGGCCGAAAACCGCACCTCATTTGGACTCTCCTAGCTCCCTCTACCTATATATTTGTGGCTCTCCCCAAAAATTCATGCAGATGAAACCCTAACCTCCTCCTCCGCGCGCCGCCGGACATTTCGTCCCGTGCCGGACAATGTCCACCACCGCCAGCCACCTCACTCCAGCCAATCCCGCCTCCCCACGTCAGCCGAGCCGCCTCCCGCGCCCAATCCTGCGCCGCCACGTGGCGCCACCGCACAGTCCCCGCCGCCACGGCCCGGAGAGCCCGGATCGGACCCTCCCGGCCCATCTCCTCGCCGCCCGCGAGCGTCCTTCGCTCCACCACAAGACTCCGCCCGAGCCACGCCTGAGCCGCCGCGCCGCCATCTCCGCCGTTCCCGCCGGTGACTACGCCTCCGCCGGCGATCTCGCCCACCGGCGCCTGCCCCGGCGTGCTCCGCCGCCATCGCGCCGCTTGGCCCCGCCGCCTCCTCCGCTGGCCGGCCGTCACCTCGCCTCTATCCGGCCACACCGCTCGGCCCCGCCATGCCCTTCACCGGATCTTCTGCCCGTGCCCTCGACGCCGGCCTCGCCGGAGTTCCAACCTCGCCGGCGTCTTCTTCCGCGCCGGCTAGATCCGATCCGGCCCAAGTGGATCAGATCCACCGGGTGCCCGAACCAAACGCCTCCCCTCGTCCCGATCCGCTCCGTCCTGGATATCCTCGTCCGCCCGTTGACTTTTCCCATGAGGTGATATGGCTAAGTCCCCAGATCTCAGTAATTTTATGCCATCTTCACCATGTCATAACTTCATCACCGTTGCTCCGATTCGTGCGTGTAGCATATCAAAATGTTCGTCTCGACGAGTACATCATTTCATCTCATTGCATCAATTTCATTTGAGCTCATCTTGATGCCCGAAATGCTGTTGGAAGAGGGCTATGTGATGAATATTTCAGATCTATTTCAGCAAATGGCCTTTTGTCATTTTTGACATGATTAATGTGTGCATGCTATAATCTTGAGCTCTACATGTGTTTTGTAGAATGCCATGCCATCTTTACAGGGGTGTATGCCATGTATTTTTGTGATCTTTGTGGTGACTAGCACAAGCATGCAAAGTAGCTTACTCAATGATGCTGATTTCAGGGACTTAGAATTTCACTAAGTCCTTGTCCTGCTGTAATTTTTATGCCATATGTTCATGTTGTTTCCTAGTGATCCGTGCCTCTTTTGAGGATGATCCGTAAGTATGTTTTGTTAATATTGTGGTGCTCTATCCATCCATGTCTTTGTTTGCAATTATGGAGCACCCTAGCTTGAGTCAATCGAGCTCTACGTTTGCTATAAAATGTTCCCGGCAGATTGTTAACATGTTTAGCGATTTTGCCGAGCTTGTTGCTATTGATCCGTGCATGCTATGTTGTTGTTCTTGCCATGTCTAGCTTCTATGCCATGTCTTCTTGATGGGTGTATGCTTAGTTTGTCGTGCAATGCCTCGTAGTGAGTGCATCGAGCTCGTAAACATGCCTACTTGTTAATCTGTTTTGCATGCTCCAGTTTTTCACTAAGTCTGAATCTGTTTATGTTTTTGCTATGTTCACATGCTTGCAATTGTATTTTCTGATCCCTTTTGGCTCATGGTCACTAAGGGACTTTTGTTATATGCTTAGAGTATCTTCATGCCATGCCTTGATTTGCCATGATATGTTCCTGTAGTATGTAGTTTTCTTGCTCAAAACTTTGCCTCCTGATGATAAATTCCTGACATGCTGTTAATTTCACCAAGTCTGAAACCTGTTATCTTTTGCACTTTTGCCATGCTTGTTTGAACCTGTTAATGAGTGAATTAGCCATAGCTCTGTGTTCATCTTTTGTCAAGCTTCATGAGTGGATCCCTGCCATGTATTTTGTTATCATGTTTGAGTGCTGTAGCATGCTGTTCTTGGTGCATTTAGATGGTCTCATGCTGATTATCACAGACCGGTGCCATATTTGTTTTGCTTGCCATTTCCAAACCGTGCATCCGATTCCGGTGATCTTTATATCGATTTAGACCGAAATCAACTCATCTTTCCAGTGGCACTCTTGGATTTCCAAGTTGAGGCCAGGTTCAATCATTCCTTTCCAAATCGTGCATATGCACCGCATCCCGCATATCATACCATGTTCATGTGTTGGTTGTTTACTATGTTGTGTGCTTCTTTCCGGTGTTTCTCCTTCGGGTTGGTTCCGATAATGTCGCGTTTGTGAGGAACCGTTCGTCTATGTCTGAACGAGTAAAGAGACTTGCCGTAACGAGATTGAACTAGGTATGATGATATCGACGATCGAATCTTAGGCAAGTAACATATCGATGACAAAGGGAACAACGTATGTTGTTATGCGGTTTGACCGATAAAGATCTTCGTAGAATATGTAGGAGCCAATATGAGCATCCAGGTTCCACTATTGGTTATTGACCGGAGATGTGTCTCGGTCATGTTTACATAGTTCTCGAACCCGTAGGGTCCGCACGCTTAACGTTCGATGACGATTTGTATGATGAGTTCTGTTATTTCATGACCGAAGTTTGTTTGAAGTCCCGGATGAGATCACGGACATGACGAGGAGTCTCGAAATGGTCGAGACGTAAAGATCGATATATTGGAAGGCTATATTCGTGTAACGCCCCGAGACCGATGTGCAGGTGTCTTCTAGTTATTCACTGTTGTTGCCATGTCATTGCTCGCGTGTCATGCATTTCATATCATGTCATCATGTGCATTTCATTTGCATACATGTTCGTCTCATGCATCCGAGCATTTTCTTCGTTGTCCGTTTTGCAATCCGGTGCTCTTATGTCCTCCGGTGTCCCTTTCTACCTCTTTTCATGTGCGGGTGTTAAACGTTTTCGGACTGGACCGAGACTTGTCATGCGGCCTCGGTTTACTATCGGTAGACCGCCTGTCAAGTTTCCTACCATTTGGACTTCGTTTGGTACTCCAACGGTTAACCGAGGGACCGAAAAGGCCCCGTGTGTGTTGCAGCCCAACACCCCTCCAAAGTGGCCCAAAACCCACCTAAACCTACTCCATCATCTCGGTCGTTCGATCACGATTGCGTGGCCGAAAACCGCACCTCATTTGGACTCTCCTAGCTCCCTCTACCTATATATTTGTGGCTCTCCCCAAAAATTCATGCAGATGAAACCCTAACCTCCTCCTCCGCGCGCCGCCGGACATTTCGTCCCGTGCCGGACAATGTCCACCACCGCCAGCCACCTCACTCCAGCCAATCCCGCCTCGCCACGTCAGCCGAGCCGCCTCCCGCGCCCAATCCTTCGCCGCCACGTGGCGCCACCGCACAGTCCCCGCCGCCACGGCCCGGAGAGCCCGGATCGGACCCTCCCGGCCCATCTCCTCGCCGCCCGCGAGCGTCCTTCGCTCCACCACAAGACTCCGCCCGAGCCACGCCTGAGCCGCCGCGCCGCCATCTCCGCCGTTCCCGCCGGTGACTACGCCTCCGCCGGCGATCTCGCCCACCGGCGCCTGCCCCGGCGTGCTCCGCCGCCATCGCGCCGCTTGGCCCCGCCGCCTCCTCCGCTGGCCGGCCGTCACCTCGCCTCTATCCGGCCACACCGCTCGGCCCCGCCATGCCCTTCACCGGATCTTCTGCCCGTGCCCTCGACGCCGGCCTCGCCGGAGTTCCAACCTCGCCGGCGTCTTCTTCCGCGCCGGCTAGATCCGATCCGGCCCAAGTGGATCAGATCCACCGGGTGCCCGAACCAAACGCCTCCCCTCGTCCCGATCCGCTCCGTCCTGGATATCCTCGTCCGCCCGTTGACTTTTCCCATGAGGTGATATGGCTAAGTCCCCAGATCTCAGTAATTTTATGCCATCTTCACCATGTCATAACTTCATCACCGTTGCTCCGATTCGTGCGTGTAGCATATCAAAATGTTCGTCTCGACGAGTACATCATTTCATCTCATTGCATCAATTTCATTTGAGCTCATCTTGATGCCCGAAATGCTATTGGAAGAGGGCTATGTGATGAATATTTCAGATCTATTTCAGCAAATGGCCTTTTGTCATTTTTGACATGATTAATGTGTGCATGCTATAATCTTGAGCTCTACATGTGTTTTGTAGAATGCCATGCCATCTTTACAGGGGTGTATGCCATGTATTTTTGTGATCTTTGTGGTGACTAGCACAAGCATGCAAAGTAGCTTACTCAATGATGCTGATTTCAGGGACTTAGAATTTCACTAAGTCCTTGTCCTGCTGTAATTTTTATGCCATATGTTCATGTTGTTTCCTAGTGATCCGTGCCTCTTTTGAGGATGATCCGTAAGTATGTTTTGTTAATATTGTGGTGCTCTATCCATCCATGTCTTTGTTTGCAATTATGGAGCACCCTAGCTTGAGTCAATCGAGCTCTACGTTTGCTATAAAATGTTCCCGGCAGATTGTTAACATGTTTAGCGATTTTGCCGAGCTTGTTGCTATTGATCCGTGCATGCTATGTTGTTGTTCTTGCCATGTCTAGCTTCTATGCCATGTCTTCTTGATGGGTGTATGCTTAGTTTGTCGTGCAATGCCTCGTAGTGAGTGCATCGAGCTCGTAAACATGCCTACTTGTTAATCTGTTTTGCATGCTCCAGTTTTTCACTAAGTCTGAATCTGTTTATGTTTTTGCTATGTTCACATGCTTGCAATTGTATTTTCTGATCCCTTTTGGCTCATGGTCACTAAGGGACTTTTGTTATATGCTTAGAGTATCTTCATGCCATGCCTTGATTTGCCATGATATGTTCCTGTAGTATGTAGTTTTCTTGCTCAAAACTTTGCCTCCTGATGATAAATTCCTGACATGCTGTTAATTTCACCAAGTCTGAAACCTGTTATCTTTTGCACTTTTGCCATGCTTGTTTGAACCTGTTAATGAGTGAATTAGCCATAGCTCTGTGTTCATCTTTTGTCAAGCTTCATGAGTGGATCCCTGCCATGTATTTTGTTATCATGTTTGAGTGCTGTAGCATGCTGTTCTTGGTGCATTTAGATGGTCTCATGCTGATTATCACAGACCGGTGCCATATTTGTTTTGCTTGCCATTTCCAAACCGTGCATCCGATTCCGGTGATCTTTATATCGATTTAGACCGAAATCAACTCATCTTTCCAGTGGCACTCTTGGATTTCCAAGTTGAGGCCAGGTTCAATCATTCCTTTCCAAATCATGCATATGCACCGCATCCCGCATATCATACCATGTTCATGTGTTGGTTGTTTACTATGTTGTGTGCTTCTTTCCGGTGTTTCTCCTTCGGGTTGGTTCCGATAATGTCGCGTTTGTGAGGAACCGTTCGTATATGTATGTTTGTCTTCTTCATGGACTCGTTCTTTTTCCTTGCGGGATTTCAGGCAAGATGACCATACACTCAAAATCATTTCTATCTTTGCTTGCTAGTTGCTCGCTCTTTTGCTATGCCTATGCCGCAATACCTACCACTTGCTTATCATGCCTCCCATATTGTTGAGCCAAGCCTCTAACCCACCTTGTCCTAGCAAACCATTGTTTGGCTATGTTACCGCTTTGCTTAGCCCCTCTTATAGCGTTGTTAGCTGCAGGTGAAGATTGAAGTTTGTTCCTTGTTGGAACATGGAGTTTTTGTTGGGATATCACAATATATCTTATTTAATTAATGCATCTATATACTTGGTAAAGGGTGGAAGGATCGGCCTTATGCCTGGTGTTTTTGTTGCACTCTTTCCGCCCTAGTTTCCGTCATGTCGGTGTTATGTTCCCGGATTTTGCGTTCCTTACACGGTTGGGTTATAATGGGAACCCCTTGACAGTTCGCCTTGAATAAAACTCCTCCAGCAATGCCCAACATTGGTTTTACCATTCGCCACCTAGCCTTTTCCCTTGGGTTTCGCGGACTCAAGGGTCATCTTTATTTTAACTCTCGCGGGCCAGTGCTTCTCTAAGTGTTGGTCCGAACTGAGCTGCCTGCGGGGCCACCTCGGGGAAACTTGAGGGTTGGTTTTACTCGTAGCTAGTCTCATCTGAGTGTGCCCTGAGAACGAGATATGTGCAGCTCCTATCGGGATTTGTCGGCATATTCGGGTTGTGTTGCTAGACTTGTTCTACCATTGTCGAGCATGTCTTGTAACCGGGATGCCGAGTCTGATCGGATTGTCTTGGGAGAAGGAATATCCTTCGTTGACCGTGAGAGCTTGTGATGGGATAAGTTGGGACACCCCTGCAGGGATTTGAACTTTCGAAAGCCGTGCCTGCGGTTATGGGCAGATGGGAATTTGTTAATGTCCGGTTGTAGAAAACCTAAAGTTGATCTTAATTAAAATACATCAACCGCATGTGTAACCGTGATGGTCTCTTCTCGGTGGAGTCCGGGAAGTGAACACGGTGTTGGACTTATGCTTGACGTAGGTTGTTCTAGGATCACTTCTTGATCATAGTTGTTTGACCGTGCTTTTTCCTTCTCTTCTTGCTCTCATTTGCGTATGTTAGCCACCATATATGCTAGTCGCTTGCTGGAGCTCCACCTCATACTTTTACCCTTCCTATAAGCTTAAATAGTCTTGATCGCGAGGGTGTGAGATTGCTGAGTCCCCGTGACTCACAAATACTTCCAAATCCAGTTTGCAGGTGCCGATGTTACCGAGCAGGTGACACAACCAAGCTCGAGGAGGAGCTCGATGAAGATCTTGTCCTTTGTGTTGTTTCGTTCTAGTTGATCAGTAGTGGAGCCCAGTTGGGGTCGATCGGGGATCTGTTAGCTTTTGGGGTAGTCTTCTTTTATTTTGGATTCCATAGTCGGACCTTGGTTGTATCTGGATGATGTAATGCTTTATTCTTGTATTGTGTGAAGTGGCGATTGTAAGCCAACTATGTATCTCTTTCCCTTATGTATTACATGGGTTGTGTGAAGATTACCTCACTTGCGATATTGCTTTCAATGCGGTTATGCCTCTAAGTCGTGGCTCGACACGTGGGAGATATAGCCGCATCGAGGGCATTACAAGTTGGTATCAGAGCCTTCCCCGACCTTAGGAGCCCCCTGCTTGATCGAATCGTTGGCGTTGTTGAGTCTAGGAAAAATGTTTTGAGTCATTTAGGATTATATATATCGGAGAGTTAGGAATTCTTTTTACTCCTCAGTCCCTTCGTCGCTCTGGTGAGGCATCCTGACGTAGAGTTTTGACTCTTCTCTTCTGAAATTTCACTAATTTTTTTTAGGATCACGCGGGTATCTTGGAGTCGTTCCGATGGTTTTGTGACGAGAACATTGTTCTTGGTGCCTCCTGACATTTAGGGGTTGTGGCAGTGTCCCGGGGAGTTGAGCTCTGAGGTGTTGTCGTCACAATTTTATCGTTGCAGTTCTGGAATACCTGAGTTCGCCGACATGGAAAATCTCTTTTATGCAGTTGTTGGTGAGATAACCTCGACGCCACCCAGTACTGGGGCGGGAGTTCGGGAGTATTGCCATAACTCGTATAACGGATGCTTTTCGAAGGTTGAGGTAAACGAGTTCCGAAGGTTTCTTGGTTATGTGTTGAAGGATGGATACAACTGGATGTAGGATTTGCTAGTTTGGGTGAGATATTATGCTTCCCCTGTATCCCCAACACTTGATTGCATAACCGGAAATTTTCGGGAGTTTATAAGTGGGAATTCAAGTAGCTCTTAGGATATCTTTCCGACAGATGTATGATATGAAATTGGGGTTCGACGTCTAGTGGTCCGCCTATTCACAGTTGGTTTTACAGTGGTCTCGTTGTGTCTTAAAGAGTCCTTGGCTATGCCGACTCGGGGACGCTTCGTATGTCATGTGCACTGCCGTGTACATGATGGTGCTGTACGATCGAGCCCGTGTAGGCCCCACCACGAAAACTTCGAACGAAATCTCTATCATATGTTTGTTCCGGCTTATTCTGCAAGCCAATCCTTTGTTTTGTTTTGAGTTGTGGTATTCGAGTTGCTTCGAAGTCAAATGTTGATTCCATACCTTGCCTAAGCGGTGTTCTCATGTTCCTATGTGAATACCAACCCTTCATGATAATCGAGATTGTCATGTCAATCCTTTTCAACCGGTGTGTCTCTCGTCAAGCGGATCCGTTCATTTTCAACATCCGCAAGATTCAATCTCAGCTTTCTCAACGGTGTTCGTTTCAGCCATCCCAAGTTGTCTTTGTTGTCCCTCCCTCCCACCCTTGTTTCTTCAAGGACTCATATTTCTTAATCAAGTATCCATATTATTGATGCGAAGTCTCTCCATTCTTTTTCGTCAATGTTCTTATCCGGTGTTTCTCAAGAAGATTCTAACAAAGCTTCTAGTTTCGTCATTCCTCATTATTTTTCTTCTCTGGTGGATTCAAGTTTTCAGTGTTGATATTATTCTTTTCCGTGTTTCAAATGCCTTCTCATACCGGTGCACCTATTAATCATTCACCTCTCGCTATTCATTTGTTCCGAAGTGCTGAAGATATCTCAGAAGAAGCTAGTGTTTATTCTCATTCATTCAAGATCTTTCGAGAATGTTATCTTATTCAAACCATTCAATTCAACCGGTGCATTCTCCTTTTCAAGTAATCATTTCAACGGTGTATCTTTTGAGTGGGCCCTAACCCACAGGTCTTTTCCCAGGATCTTACCTGACTCTTCGTATTTTCCCAGAGCTATCCTCAATTTTTTTTTCGAAGTTTGACGTAAGAATGATTTATCATCAGTCAAATGTCTTTCTCCAAGATCTTTCAAATTCTTTTCATCGTTGGTTCAACCTTTCTAGTCTTCATCCCAGAGTATCTCAACAATTCTTGGTGGTCTTTATCATCGTCATTCTCTGCAGTTGAAGACCGAAGAAGATTTGCTCTCAATATTATCCATTCTCTTCAAGATTCATGGTTCTAGCCTTTTGCCATCCTCTCATAATTGTTTTTGATTGTGAGAATTCTTATTACCCATCCGGAGCAATTCAAGAGTCTTCTCAGTTTGTTATCCGGAGTCCATCAATTCAGGTTTATTCATTCTCAGCTGTCAGTTATCATTCTCCAATTTCTTACCGGTGCATCGTTCAAGTCATCTCTGATCGGTTCGTGATCCCTTCGTTCTCACGTATCTAGATTGTCTCAAGTATCTTTGTTCGTTTTCAATTTCTTACCGGTGATTCATCTCTTTTCTTCGTTCATTTTAAATTATTACGGTGTTTTCTTCCAGGATTCTCTTCCATGGCCATCATATCAATTTATTCGTTGTTTCAACCCGACCGGTGGTTCGTTGAAGACCTTCCCAAGTTTGCGATATATCTATCTTAATCCTTTCTATGAGAATAAGTAGTATGGCAAATCCTTATCAATTAAATTAGTGAAGGATGAGCATAACATAATTCTTATTCTTGATTCACCCAAATGATTAATTCTTTATTCTGGAGGTTCATCAAATTCTCGATTCAAGTTGTCCATCTTTCTTTCCTGAGCTCAAAGTTATTTCAATTATTTCATCGCGAAGATCCATCTAATCATTGCAAGGATTCACCTTGTGTTTCCAACTTCTCTCTCCTTTCGTTTGATCATTCCTTTGTTTACCGGAGTTCTTCATGAAGGTTCTACATGGTGGTTCATCAAGGATTTAATTCCTTCTCGAAGTGTTCATCGAGATTCTTTTCAGAGGAGTTCAAGTATTCTTTATCTTGCATTTCAAAGTGCAATTCTTTCAACCGTATCATTCGAGGTGGTATTATGTCATTCTTGATAATTTGAGTTCATGTCTCATGATTCACATGTTGTTAAGAATGAGGTATTTAAAATCCATCAATCTCTTCGTCGGAGTTATCTTGTGTCATGTTTCACCTAAAGCCTTACCTAAGGATTGTTGCTATCTATGGCGCTTATCAATGATCCAAGTCTTCCATTTATCCTCCCGGCGAGACAAGTTTCTCGTCTCCTTGTTCACATCAGTCCAATCTATCGTTTCCGTTAGTGCAAGAATTTCACCTCATAGCTTTGAGATGTTTTCTATAAGTCCACTACAACTTTGTTCTTTTCGTTGTTGGTTTTCCAACAACTCCGTCCAACCCTTCTCCTAAAGATGCCTTTTCAAGCTCTTTTGTAGAAGAAGTTGGCATTTTCTTCTACATTCTTTTGTCTCAATTATCTTTATTCTATTCTTTCTCCCGGAGGTCTAGTGATGTTGATCTTTCACTCCTCATCTCAGTTTGTCAAGATCATGTTCAACTTCTTCCATTTACAGTCGAAGTGCTGTCCAAATTATATCAGTCTTATTCCTTCTCTATCTTATTTAACCGGAGTGTCGTGTCCTCTGCTCAAGTTCTTTTCATTGTATCAAGTCTTGCATAACTTCTCAACCGGAGTGCTGCTCGAAGTTGTTCTTCCTTGTCCCTCTTTTCTAACGAAGTGTTTTCAACTTCGTTCATCTCCGTTGTATTCCTTTCTCGAAATGGCTTAACCTTTTCAAGGTTCGTGGTTTCACTCGTTTGTCAAAGAAGCAATTTAGTTTTACCTCTTCTCTTTCTCCTCCGTTTTCCCTCCGGTGCCATTCTAGATCTCGGGACGAGATCCTCTCGTAGTGGTGGAGTGTTGTAACACCCCGAGACCGATGTGCCAGGTGTCTTCCAGTTATTTGCTGTTGTTGCCATGTCATTGCTTGCGTGTCATGCATTTCATATCATGTCATCATGTGCATTTTATTTGCATACATGTTCGTCTCATGCATCCGAGCATTTTCTCCATTGTCCGTTTTGCAATCCAGCGCTCCTATGTCCTCCGGTGTCCCTTTCTACCTCTTTTCATGTGCGGGTGTTAAACGTTTTCGGATTGGACCGAGACTTGTCATGCGGCCTTGGTTTACTACCGGTAGACCGCCTGTCAAGTTTCGTACCATTTGGACTTCATTTGGTACACCAACGGTTAACCGAGGGACCAAAAAGGCCTCATGTGTGTTGTAGCCCAACACCCCTCCAAAGTGTCCTCAAACCCACCTAAACCTCCTCCATCATCTCAGTCGTTCGATCACGATCGCGTGGCCGAAAACCGCACCTCATTTGGACTCTCCTAGCTCCCTCTACCTATATATTTGTGGCTCTCCCCAAAAATTCGCGCAGTTGAAACCCTAACCTCCTCCTTCGCGCGCCGCCGGACATTTCGTCCCGCGCCGGACAATGTCCACCGCCGCCAGCCACCTCACTCCGGCCAACCCCGCCTCGCCATGTCAGCCGAGCCGCCTCCCACGCCCAATCCTTCACCGCCACGTGGCGCCACCGCGCAGTCCCCACTGCCGCGGCCCAGAGAGCCCGGATCGGGCCCTCCCGGCCCATCTCCTCGCCGCCCGCGAGCGTCCTTCGCTCCACCGCAAGGCTCCGCCCAAGCCACGCCTGAGCCGCCGCGCCGCCATCTCCGCCGTTCCCGCAGGCAACTACGCCTCCCGCCGGCGAGCTCGCCCACCGGCGCCTGCCCCGGCGTGCTCCGCCGCCATCGCGCCGCTCGGCCCCGCCGCCTCCTCTGCCGGCCGGCCGTCGCCTCGCCTCTATCCGGCCGCGCCGCTCAGCCCTGCCATGCCCTTCACTGGATCTGCTGCCCGCGCCCTCGACGCCGGCCTCGCTGGAGTTCCAACCTCGCCGGCGTCTTCCTCCGCGCCGGCCAGATCTGATCCGGCCCGGGTGGATCAGATCCACCGGGTGCCCGAACCAAACGCCTCCCCTCGTCCCGATCCGATCCGTCCTGGATATCCTCGTCCGCCCGTTGACTTTCCCCACGAGGTGATATGGCTAAGTCCCCAGATCTCAGTAATTTTATGCCATCTTCATCATGTCATAACTTCATCACCGTTGCTCCGATTCGTGCGTGTAGCATATCAAAAAGTTCGCCTCGACGAGTACATCATTTCATCTCATTCCATCAATTTCATTTGAGCTCATCTTGATGCCCGAAATGCTGTTGGAAGAGGGCTATGTGATGAATATTTCAGATCTGTTTCGGCAAATGGCCTTTTGTCATTTTTGCCATGATTAATGTGTGCATGCTATGATCTTGAGCTCTACATTTGTTTTGTAGAATGCCATGCCATCTTTACAGGGGGTGTATGCCATGTATTTTTGTGATCTTTGTGGTGACTAGCACAAGCATGCAAAGTAGCTTACTCAATGATGCTGATTTCATGGACTTAGAATTTCACTAAGTCCTTGTCCTGCTGTAATTTTTATGCCATATGTTCATGTTGTTTCCTAGTGATCCGTGCCTCTTTTGAGGATGATCCGTAAGTATGTTTTGTTAATATTGTGGTGCTCTATCCATCCATGTCTTTGTTTGCAATTATGGAGCACCCTAGCTTGAGTCAATCGAGCTCTACGTTTGCTATAAAATGTTCCCGGCAGATTGTTAACATGTTTAGCGATTTTGCCGAGCTTGTTGCTATTGATCCGTGCATGCTATGTTGTTGTTCTTGCCATGTCTAGCTTCTATGCCATGTCTTCTTGATGGGTGTATGCTTAGTTTGTCGTGCAATGCCTCGTAGTGAGTGCATCGAGCTCGTAAACATGCCTACTTGTTAATCTGTTTTGCATGCTCCAGTTTTTTACTAAGTCTGAATCTGTTTATGTTTTTGCTATGTTCACATGCTTGCAATTGTATTTTCTGATCCCTTTTGGCTCATGGTCACTAAGGGACTTTTGTTATATGCTTAGAGTATCTTCATGCCATGCCTTGATTTGCCATGATATGTTCCTGTAGTATGTAGTTTTCTTGCTCAAAACTTTGCTTCCTGATGATAAATTCCTGACATGTTGTTAATTTCACCAAGTCTGAAACCTGTTATCTTTTGCACTTTTGCCATGCTTGTTTGAACCTGTTAATGAGTTAATTAGCCATAGCTCTGTTTTCATATTTTATCAAGCTTCATGAGTGGATCCCTGCCATGTATTTTGTTATCATGTTTGAGTGCTGTAGCATGTTGTTCTTGGTGCATTTAGATGGTCTCATGCTGATTATCACAGACCGGTGCCATATTTGTTTTGCTTGCCATTTCCAAACCGTGCATCCGATTCCGGTGATCTTTATATCGATTTCGACCAAAATCAACTCACCTTTCCAGTGGCACTCTTGGATTTCCATGTTGAGGCCAGGTTCAATCACTCCTTTCCAAATCATGCATATGCACCGCATCCCGCATATCATACCATGTTCATGTGTTGGTTGTTTACTATGTTGTGTGCTTCTTTCCGGTGTTGCTCCTTCGGGTTGGTTCCGATAACGTCGTGTTTGTGAGGAACCATTCATCTACGTCCGTTTATCTTCTTCATGGACTCGTTCTTCTTCTTTGCGGGATTTCAGGCAAGATGACCATACCCTCGAAATCATTTCTATCTTTGCTTGCTAGTTGCTCGCTCTTTTGCTATGCCTATGCCGCGATACCTACCACTTGATTATCATGCCTCCCATATTGTTGAGCCAAGCCTCTAACCCACCTTGTCCTAGCAAACCATTGTTTGGCTATGTTACCGCTTTTCTCAGCCCCTCTTATAGCGTTGTTAGTTGCAGGTGATGATTGGAGTTTGTTCCTTGTTGGAACATGGATTTTTTGTTGGGATATCACAATATCTCTTATTTAATTAATGCATCTATATACTTGGTAAAGGGTGGAAGGCTCGGCCTTATGCCTGGTGTTTTTGTTCCACTCTTGCCGCCCTAGTTTCCGTCATATCAGTGTTATGTTCCCGGATTTTGCGTTCCTTACACGGTTGGGTTATAATGGGAACCCCTTGACAGTTCGCCTTGAATAAAACTCCTCCAGCAATGCCCAACATTGGTTTTACCATTCGCCACCTAGCCTTTTCCCTTGGGTTTCGCGGACTCAAGGGCCATCTTTATTTTAACCCCCTCGGGCCAGTGCTTCTCTAAGTGTTGGTCTGAACTGAGCTGCCTGCGGGGCCACCTCGGGGAAACTTGAGGGTTGGTTTTACTCGTAGCTAGTCTCATCTGAGTGTGCCCTGAGAACGAGATATGTGCAGCTCCAATCGGGATTTGTCGGCACATTCGAGCGGTGTTGCTGGACTTGTTTTACCATTTGTCGAGGATGTGTTGTAACCGGGATGCCGAGTCTGATCGGATTGTCTTGGGAGAAGGAATATCCTTCGTTGACCGTGAGAGCTTGTGATGGGCTAAGTTGGGACACCCCTGCAGGGATTTGAACTTTCGAAAGCCGTGCCCGCGGTTATGGGCAGATGAGAATTTGTTAATGTCCGGTTGTAGAAAACCTAAAGTTGATCTTAACTAAAATACATCAACCGTGTGTGTAACCGTGATGGTCTCTTCTCGGTGGAGTCCGGGAAGTGAACAAGGTGTTGGAGTTATGCTTGATGTATGTTGTTCTAGGATCACTTCTTGATCATAGTTGTTCGACCGTGCTTTTGCCTTCTCTTCTCGCTCTCTTTTGCGTATGTTAGCCACCATATATGCTAGTCGCTTGCTGGAGCTCCACCTCATACTTTTACCCTTCCTATAAGCTTAAATAGTCTTGATCGCAAGGGTGTGAGATTGCTGAGTCCCTGTGACTCACACATACTTCCAAATCCAGTTTGCAGGTGCCGATGTTACCGAGCAGGTGACGCAACCAAGCTCGAGGAGGAGCTCGATGAAGATCTTGTCCTTTGTGTTGTTTCATTCTAGTTGCTCAGTAGTGGAGCCCAGTTGGGGTCGATCGGGGATCTGTGTAGCTTTTGGGGTAGTCTTCTTTTATTTTGGGTTCCGTAGTCGGACCTTGATTGTATCTGGATGATGTAATCCTTTATTCTTGTATTGTGTGAAGTGGCGATTGTAAGCCAACTATGTATCTCTTTCCCTTATGTATTACATGGGTTGTGTGAAGATTACCTCACTTGTGACATTGCTTTCAATGCGGTTATGCCTCTAAGTCGTGCCTCGACACATGGGAGATATAGCCGCATCGAGGGCATTACAATTCGGACATCGGAAAGGTTCTGAGTGGTTCGGGTATTTTTTGGAGTACCGAAGAGTTACGGGAATTCACCGGGGGGAAGTATTGGGCCTTCATGGGCCTTAGTGGAAAGGAGAGAAGGGCCACAAGGGGAGACCACGCGTCCCGCATGGGCTGGTCCGAATTGGACTAGGGAGGGGGCGGCGCCTCCCTCTCTTTCCTTCCGTCTCTCCCCTCTTGGAAAAGGAAGGGGACTCCAACTAGGATTGGGAATCCTAGTTGGACTTCCCCTATAGGTGCGCCCCTCCTAGGCCGGCCTCCTCTTCCCCCCTCCTTTATATACGTGGGCAGGGGGGCACCCCAAAGGCACTCCAAGATTTGTCTTAGCTGCGTGCGGTGCTCCCCTTCATAGTTTTCCACCTCGGTCATATTGTCGTAGTGCTTAGGCAAAGCCCTGCATCGGTAACTTCATCATCACCATCACCACTTCATCGTGCTGACAAAACTATCCCTCGGCCTCAACTGGATCAAGAGTTCGAGGGACCTCACCGAGCTGAACATGTGCAGATCGCGGAGGTGTCATGCGTTCGGTACTTGGATCGGTTGGATCACGAAGACGTTCGACTACATCAACCGCGTTACTAAACGATTCCACTTTCGGTCTACGAGGGTACGTAGATACACTCTCCCCTCTTGTTGCTATTCTTCTCCTAGATAGATCTTGCGTGATCGTAGGATTTTTTTTGAAATACTGCGTTCCCCAACTATGGCATCCGAGCTAGGTCTATGCGTAGATGTTATATGCACGAGTAGAACACAAATATTTGTGGGCGTGGGTATATACATATTGCTTGTCATCACTAGTTGTTTCTTGATTCAGCGGTACTGTTGGATGAAGCGGCCTGGACCGACATTACATGATCGTGCTCATGAGACTGGTTCTATCGACGTGCTTTGCACACATGTGGCTGGAGAGTGTCAGTTTATCCAACTTTAGTTGAATCGGATTCAATGAACATGGTTCTTTCTGAAGATCAAAAAGAAATCACTATACCACGATGTGGTTTTTATGCCATAGGTAAGAACGGTTCTTGCTAGAAGCCCGTAGCAGCCACGTAAAACTTGCAACAACAAAGTAGAGGACGTCTAACTTGGTTTTGCAGGGCATGTTGTGATGTGATATGGTCAAGACGTGATGAGATATAAATTGTTGTATGAGATGATCATGTTTTTTTAAAGTTATCGGCAACTGGTAGGAGCCTTATGGTTATCTCTTTATTGCATAAGATGCAAGCGCCATACAATTTCTTTACTTTATCGCTATGCGATAGCAGTAGTTGCAAAAGCAATAGTTGGCGAGACGACCATGTGACGACACGTTGATAGATATCAAGATGATGGAGATCATGGTGCCATGCCGGTGACGATGGAGATCATGATGGTACTTTGGAGATGGAGATCAAAGGCACAAGATGATGATGGCCATATCATGCCACATATTTTGATTGCATGTGATGTTTATCTTTTATGCATCTTATTTTGCTTAGTACGGCGGTAGCATTATAAGATGATCCCTCACTAAATTTCAAGGTATAAGTGTTCTCCCTGAGTATGCACCGTTGCGACAGTTCGTCGTGCCGAGACACCACGTGATGATCGGGTGTGATAAGCTCTACGTTCACATACAACGGGTGCAAGACAGTTTTGCACACGCGAAATACTCGGGTTAAACTTGACGAGCCTAGCATATGCAGATATGGCCTCGAAACACTGAGACCGAAAGGTCGAGCGTGAATCATATAGAAGATATGATCAACATAGTGATGTTCACCATTGAAAACTACTCCATCTCACGTGATGATCGGACATGGTTTAGTTGATATGGATCACGTGATCACTTAGATGATTAGAGGGATGTCTATCTAAGTGGGAGTTCTTAAGTAATATCATTAATTGAACTTTAATTTATCATGAACTTAGTCCTGGTAGTTTTTGCATATCTATGTTGTAGATCGATAGCTCGCATATAGCTCCCCTGTTTTATTTTTGATATGTTCCTAGAGAAAAATAAGTTGAAAGATGATAGTAGCAATGATGCGGACTGGGTCCGTGATCTAAGGATTATCCTCATTGCTGCACAGAAGAATTATGTCCTTGATGCACCGTTAGGTGACGGACCTATTGCAGGAGGAGATGTAGACGTTGTGAACGTTTAGCAAGCTCGGTATGATGACTACCTGATAGTTTAGTGCGCCATGCTTTATGGCTTAGAACCGGGACATCAAAATCCATTTTGAATGCCACAGATCATATAAGATGTTCCAAGAGCTGAAATTGATATTCCAGACTCATGCCCGAGTCAAGAGGTATGAGATCTCTGACAAGTACTTTGCCTACAAGATGGAGGAGAATAGCTCAACCAGTGAGCATGCGCTCAGAATGTCTGAGTACTACAATCGCTTGAATCAAGTGGGAGTTAATCTTCCAGATAAGATAGTGATTGACATAGTTCTCTAGTCACTATCACCAAGTTGCCGGAACTTCGTGATGAACTATAATATGCAAGGGATGACAAAAACGATTCCCAAGCTCTTTGTGATGCTGAAATCGATGAAGGTAGAATTCAAGAAAGAGCATCAAGTGTTGATGGTTAACAAAACCACTAGTTTCAAGAAAAAGGGGCAAAGGAAAAGAAAAGGAACTTCAAAGAATGGCACTCAAGTTGCCACTTCCATGAAGAAGCCCAAAGCTAGACCCAAGCCTGAAACTGAGTGCTTCTACTACAAAGGAAATTGTCTCTGGAAGTGGAACCGCTCTAGATACTTGGCGGATAAGAATGATGGCAAAGTGAACAAAGGTATATTTGATGTACATGTTATTGATGTGTACTTTACTAGTGTTTATAGCAACCCCTCAGTATTTGATACTGGTTCAGTTGCTAAGAGTAGTAACTCGAAACGGGAGTTGCAAAATAAACGGAGACTAGTTAAGGGCGAGGTGATGATGTGAGTTGGAAGTTATTCCAAGGTTGATAAGATCACCATCACACACTCCCTTTACCTTCGGGATTAGTGTTGAACCTAAAATAAATGTTATTTGGTGTTTGCATTGAGCATAAATATGATTGGATCATGTTTATTGCAATACGATTATTCATTTAAGTCAAAGAATAATTGTTGTTCTATTTACATGAATAAAACCTTCTATGGTCATACACTCAATATAAATGGTTTATTGAATCTCGATCGTAGTGATACACATATTCATAATATTGAAGCCAAAAGATGCAAAGTTAATAATGATAGTGCAACTTATATGTGGCACTACCGTTTAGGTCATATTGGTATAAAGCGCATGAAGAAACTCCATGCTGATGGACTTTTGGAATCACTTGATTATGAATCACTTGATGCTTGCGAACCATGCCTCATGGGCAAGATGACTAAGTCTCCATTCTTTGGAACAATGGAGCGAGCAACAGACTTGTTGGAAATAATACATACTGATGTGTGCGGTCCAATGAGTGTCGAGGCTCGCGGCGGGTATCGTTATTTTCTGACCTTCACAGATGATTTGAGCAGATATGGGTATATCTACTTGATGAAACATAAGTCTGAAACATTTGAAAAGTTCAAAGAATTTCAGAGTGAAGTGGAAAATCACCGTAATAAGAAAATAAAGTTTCTACAATCTGACCGTAGAGACGATTATTTGAGTTACAAGTTTGGTCATCATTTGAAACAATGTGGAATAGTTTCGCAACTCACGCGACCTGGAACACCACAGCGTAATGGTGTGTCCGAATGTCAAAACCGTACTTTATTGGATATGGTGCGATCTATGATGTCTCTTACCGATTTATCACTATCGTTTTGGGGTTATGCATTAGAGACAACTGCATTCACGTTAAATAGGCACCATCTAAATCCGTTGAGACGACACCATACGAACTGTGGTTTAGCAAGAAACCTAAGCTGTCATTTCTTAAAGTTTGGGGCTATGATGCTTATGTGAAAAAGTTTCAACCCTATAAGCTCGAACCCAAATCGGAGAAATACTTCTTCATAGGATACCCGAAGGAAACTGTTGGGTACACCTTCTATCACAGACCCGAAGGCAAGATATTCCTTGCTAAGAATGGATCCTTTCTAGAGAATAAGTTTCTCTCGAAAGAAGTGAGTGGGAGGAATGTTGAACTTGATGAGGTAATTGTACCTTCTCCCGAATTGGAAAGTAGTTCATCACAGAAATCAGTTCTAGTGATTCCTACGCCAATTAGTGAGGAAGCTAATGATGATAATCATGAAACTTCAGATCAAGTTACTATCGAACCTCGTAGGTCAACCAGAGTATGGTCCGCACCAAAGTGGTACGGTAATCCTTTCTGGAAGTCATGTTACTAGACCATGACGGACCTACGAACTATGAGGAAGCGATGATGAGCCCGGATCCGCAAAATGGCTTGAGGCCATGAAATCTGAGATGGGATCCATGTATGAGAACAAAGTGTGGACTTTGGTTGACTTGCCCAATGATCGGCAAGCCATTGAGAATAAATGGATCTTCAAGAGGAAGACAGACGCTGATAGTAGTATTACTATATACAAAGCTCGAATTGTCGCAAAAGGTTTTCGACAAGTTCAAGATGTTGACTACGATGAGATTTTCTCACTCGTAGCGATGCTTAAGTCTATCCGAATCATGTTAGCAATTGGCACATTTTATGAAATTTGGCAAATGGATGTAAAAACTGCATTCCTTAATGGATTTCTTAAAGAAGAGTTGTATATGATGCAACAATAAGGTTTTGTCAATCCTAAAGGTGCTAACAAAGTGTGCAAGCTCCAGCGATCCATCTATGGACTGGTGCAAGCATCTCGGAGTTGGAATATATGCTTTGATAAAGTGATCAAAGCATATGGTTTTATACAGGCTTGCGGTGAAGCCTGTATTTACAAGAAAGTGAGTGGGAGCACTACAACTTTTCTGGTAAGTATATGTGAATGACATATTATTGATTGGCAATGATGTAGAATTTTCTGGAAAGCATAAAGGAGTGTTTGAAAGAAGTTTCTCAAAGAAAGACCTCAGTGAAGCTTCTTACATATTGGGCATCAAGATCTATAGAGATAGATCAAGACGCTTGATAAGATTTTTCAATGAGTACATACCTTGACAAGATTTTTGAAGTAGTTCAAAATGGAACAGTCAAAGAAGGAGTTCTTGCCTGTATTGCAAGATGTAAAGTTGAGTAAGACTCAAAACACGACCACAACAGAAAATAGAAAGAGAATGAAAAGTCATTCCCTATGCCTCAGCCATAGGTTCTATAAAGTATGCTATGCTGTGTACCAGACCTATTGTGTACCTCACCAAGAGTTTGGCAAGAGGGTACAATAGTGATCCAGGAGTGGATCACTGCACATCGGTCAAAATTATCCTTAGTGGAATAAGGATATGTTTCTCGGTTATGGAGGTGACAAAAAGTTCGTCGTAAAGAGTTATGTCGATGCAAGTTTTGACACCGATCTGGATGACTCTGAGTCTCAATCTGGATATATTTTGAAAGTGGGAGAAATTAGCTAGAGTAGCTCCGTGCAGAGCATTGTAGACATAGAAAAAATTGCAAAATAGATACGTCTCTGAATGTGACAGACACATTGACTAAGCTTCTCTCACAAGCAAAACATGATCACACCTTAGTACTCTTTGGGTGTTAATCACATAGCGATGTGAACTAGATTATTGACTCTAGTAAAACCCTTTGGGTATTAGTCACATGGCGATGTGAACTAATCACATGGTGATGTGAACTATTGGTGTTAAATCACATGGCGATGTGAACTAGAATATTGACTCTAGTGCAAGTGGGAGACTGAAGGAAATATGCCCTAGAGGCAATAATAAAGTTGTTATTTATATTTCCTTATATCATGATAAATGTTTATTATTCATGCTAGAATTGTATTAACCGGAAACTTAGTACATGTGTGAATACATAGACAAACAGAGTGTCCCTAGTATGCCTCTACTTGACTAGCTCGTTAATCAAAGATGGTTAAGTTTCCTAGCCATGGACATGTGTTGTCATTGATGAACGGGATCACATCATTAGATAATGACGTGATGGACTAGACCCATCCGTTAGCTTAGCACTATGATCGTTTAGTTTATTGCTATTGCTTTCTTCATGACTTATACATGTTCCTATGACTATGAGATTATTCAACTTACGAATATCGGAGGAACACTTAGTGTGCTATCAAACATCACAACTCAACTGGGTGATTATAAAGATGCTCTACAGGTGTCTCCGATGGTGTTTGTTGAGTTTTCATAGATCGAGATTAGGATTTGTCACTCCGATTGTCGGAGAGGTATCTCTGGGCCCTCTCGGTAATGCATATCACTATAAGCCCTGTAAGCAATGTGACTAAAGTGTTAGTTACGGGATGATGCATTACGGAACGAGTAAAGAGACTTGCCGGTAACGAGATTGAACTAGGTATGATGATACCGATGATCGAATCTCGGGAAAGTAACATACCGATGACAAAGGGAACAACGTATGTTGTTATGCAGTTTGACCAATAAAGATCTTTGTAGAATATGTAAGAGCCAATATGAGCATCCAAGTTCCACTATTGGTTATTAACCAGAGATGTGTCTCGGTCAAGTCTACATAGTTCTCGAACCCGTAGGGTCTGCACGCTTAACGTTCGATGATAATTTGTATTATGAGTTATGTGATTTGATGACCAAAGTTTGTTCAGAGTCCCGGATGAGATCACAGACATGACGATGAGTCTCGAAATGGTCGAGACATAAATATCGATATATTGGAAAGCTATATTCGGACATCGGAAAGGTTCTCAGTGGTTCGGGTATTTTTCGGAGTACCAGAGAGTTACGGGAATTCGCCGGGGGGGGGGGGGGGGAGTATTGGGCCTTCATGGGCCTTAGTGGAAAGGAGAGAAGGGCCACAAGGGGAGACCGCGCCCCCCATGGGCTGGTCCAAATTGGACTAGGGAGGGGGCGGCGCCCCCCTCTCTTTCCTTCCGTCTCTCCCCTCTTGGAAAAGGAAGGGGACTCCAACTAGGATTGAGAATCCTAGTTGGAATTCCCCTATAGGCGTGCCCCTCCTAGGCCGGCCTCCTCTTCCCCCCTCATTTATATACGTGGGCAGGGGGCATCCCAAAGGCACTCCAAGATTTGTCTTAGCCGTGTGCGGTGCTCCCCTCCACAGTTTTCCACCTCGGTCATATTGTCGTAGTGCTTAGGCGAAGCCCTGCATCGGTAACTTCATCATCACCGTCACCACGCCGTCGTGCTAACGAAACTCTCCCTCGGCCTCAACTGGATCAAGAGTTCGAGGGACGTCACCGAGCTGAACATGTGCAGATCGCGGAGGTGCCGTGCGTTCGGTACTTGGATCGGTTGGATCGCGAAGACGTTCGACTACATCAACCTCGTTACTAAATGCTTACGCTTTCGGTCTATGAGGGTACGTAGACACACTCTCCCTTCTCATTGTTATGCTTCTCCTAGATAGATCTTGCGTGATCGTATGAATTTTTTTGAAATACTGTGTTCCCCAACATCTTCATCTACTGCTGCTTTCCCTCCAGAATGAGGGCCTTATCTACCAGCTCCTGATAGTTGTTGAAGGTGGAAACTCTCAACTGGAAACTCATATCATCATTGAGTCCCTCCAAGAACTTCTCCTGCTTTGCGGCACCTGTGGCCACATCATCTGGGGCATAGCGAGCTAACTTGCTGGACTCCTCCATGTACTGCCCTACACGATTTCCCTGGCGTAAATTGCAGAACTCACGCTTCTTCAGACTCATGGCTCCAGCTGAGACATGTGCACTGCGGAAAGCCTGCTGGAACTGATCCTATGTCACATTGGCCACATGGAAGGTGGTGGTGTAGTTCTCCCACCACGAAGTTGCTGGTCCATCCAGTTGATGTGCGGCAAAGTGCACCTTCTCAGCATCAGTGCAACCTGCGGTGGTTAGCTCCCTTCTGATCTTGCGGAGCCAGTCACTTGCTACAATCGGCTTAGTGGTGCTAGAGAATACCGGTGGGTTCAACCTCAGAAAACGGGTAAGGTTGTCAACTGGGGGGGGTGGTGGTGGTGGGTTGTTATTGTTCTGGTTCTGGATGAGCATCTGCATCAAGGCATTCTACTGTTGGATCAACTAGGTGAGTTTCGGCGGAAAGTTGGATCCGGGGTCACGTCTCGGTGGCATCTGATGGGTTTAGAGTGGATAAGAATTTAGAATACAATAAGGTCCTAATGAGAATTTACACTACCCATATGCATATGAGGCAAATAAATTCCAAATCACACCATTCACACAAGGCACACCATACAAACAAAACCTACAGGTAAGGTCATATCCACAAGAGATATGATCTCGTCATACTACCGCAGAATTTTTTACCAGTGTCACTTTACTTGGTAGTGGTGGTCAAACTAGTTCTCCTCAAAACAATGTCAGCTCTAGCTTCATCTTCGTCAGGGTCATCTTCAAAGGGCATGATCTATCTTGTTGAAATAGAGAAGAGGTAGAAATGAATATAGAAGAGTATAGACCAATGGAAATATATAAGGAAGTTGTAAATATAGTTTTCATCCTATGGCTTTCTTAGTGGTCGCGTCCTACAGTCAGCGTGTTCTCTGATACCATCTTGTAGTGACCCGATCCCAATGGACTGGAGTCTCTGTGCTTCTGTGTCATCCCTGGATCGGTATGCTGACACACACAATACTCGAGGAATTATAACAGAGTTCAATCACACACTTTATTACATGGAGGTCCTCAAAAGAGTATTTATACAATAATATGGCTGAAGGCCATCTAAATAAAATAACTGCGGAAGCTTCGAAGGTAAATGAGTCCATCCAACTCCACGGCAAAACCGAGTGCAGAACAACGACCTATCGCACCTTACTCTTCGTCGGAAAAATCTGCAACATGAAATGTTGCAGCCACAAAGGGTCAATACATTGAATGTATTGGCAAGTCACACCCAAAGTATGAAAACAGGACTATCATCTACATGCAAGGATATAACAAGTGGATAGCTCTAAGGTTTATTTTGCATAAAGCCAATTTTGTTCTACTTCTACTCTCTAGCCAAATTTTATTTCTTTACATTTTTATTAACCTATTGTTAAATTCGAACGCCTATAACTTAACCCACCTATGAGAGCCTCTGAGGATCATAGGTTCCCAAATCGTTATTTCCATGAGGGCCCCTGGGGATCATGGTTTAATTAAACCCACATCAGAATAATTATTTGGGATGAGAAGATCTTCCAGAGGTTTCAAGTTCAGTTGCTCAAAGTTGTCCGTAAACGGGGACACGGCTAATCATGATTAGTTTGTACAATCTGCAGAGGTTTGCGCACTTTTCCCCACAAGACTCGATCTCCTTCGTTGAATTCCTCACACTGCTTGATGTTTGAGAACCGTATGATCGAGACATAGTCTTTCCAAAGAGGTCCCCTTAACCGATAGATAGGCCGGTACACCTACAATTTCCATACATCTGCTAGCCTATCATGGAAAGGTTTCCCACAACTTACTCAACTATGCCAGAGCCCATAATGTCTTGTGGCTGCACACGAAAGCTACTTGATATGAAACATGTCCAACCTTTTTGAACCTGGGCAGCATTCCCCACCTTTTCCTGAGTAATGCAGAGCCTCCCGGAGGTTACATACTTCTCGACTGGTCCCGACAAACCTTTCCGCCCAAATGATTGATTAATTGGTATTGCAGAGCCTCCGAGGAAATACAATACATGAAAGTTCTTAATGTAGTCATTGCTTAAGTTCTCTCACAACTTTCATGAATCACACGATACCCAATCCACGTCTACCATAGCATGGCTAAGCAATAAGTACACTATAACGATTCCCAAAGTGGCGGCAAAGACTATCAGGTTCTGGCTAACATATGGCTATCCTATCTGGGTTTAACATAGCATAGTAGTCCTACACATGCATACTACTATGTTGATAGAGGGCACTACATGCAAGGTAAAAGCATAGGATTGGTATGATCAAAAGTGCAAACTTGCCTGTTAAAGTTGATGGAGTACTCCGCACTCAATGTCCTGATAATTCTACTCTTGGCACTCCGTACAATCTAGCGTGAGCAAGCAATAACATACATAAGCACTCACGCACAAGATTCAAAGAAAAAATCTCGGAAAACTTCGGAAACAAGCAAATAGCTCTTGCGAACAGAAAACAATTTTCACCAGTGCTAAAATTATGTGGATTAGATCCTAACAGAAAGTTTAGGTCAAGAGCTTTGATTTGCAAAAAGAATCAACTCACTCAGAGTTATAAAACTCAAATTATAGCCAAAACAAGTTTGAATTTGAATCTTATCTAATTCAAAATTTAAAATTTCAAAAGTTTATTTTATAAGTTCTCTGGATAGTTGAGATCATGATGAAGAATTTGGCGTTGGTTTCATCAAATTTTGGCAAACAAGTAAAAAGTTGTGAGGGTTTGAAAACCAGGGGCTAATCTATAAGAAAAATAATTGCATCTAGGTCCCTGGCCACGTGACAGAAAAACTAACGGACGAACATTCACTACAAAAACCTATTAGATGAAAGCGTTCGCGACAGAGTCTTATCGAACGAACGTTCGCTAATTAGAAGATAACGGTTCAAAATAAAAAAACAGAAAGACCTAATCTAGGCCGTCTAGTCTAGATCGAATGGATGAGGGGACATGCGGGTTACCACGGCGGTGGAGGTCACCAACGACGAAGAAGACGGCGGCGACGGCTTCGAACGGGGCGGCGTCTCCGGTGGTCGGCGACTTCGGGCGGAGGCACGATGGGGGGGGGGGGTGCAGCGCGGAGCGACGCGTTCGATGGTGGCATCGGCGTTGGTCGGGGGCGAAGTGGGCGGCGGCTGCTACGAGATGCGGCGGCGTCGGCTTCGGCTTGGGGAGGAGAGAAGAGATGTCTGGGCCTCGGTATTAAAGTGGAAGGCGAGGGCGATGCGTGGGCGAGGGGCAAGGGCGAGAGGACGGTGTCCTACTCGGACACGGCGGCGGCCGGCGATGGCGTGAGGGAGACGGACTCCTGATGGCGTGGGGAAGAAGATCCCGATAGGTGGGCCGCACCTGTCGGTGGTAGAGCGAGGCGGCGTTCGACCGGGGCTGCGAGCGGGCGAGCGAGGCAGAGGTGGTTCGGGCATTGGCGATGCTGGGCTGCGGCTGTCCTGGCCCGGTTGGTTGGGCTGGCCCAGTTCGGCAGTTTCTCTTTTTTTTAACAAAACATTTTTTTGTTTTCTTATTTATAGAAACGATAAAACCTAGAAAACAAAAATAAAAAATTCTAAAAATACCAGAAAAAATAACATAATTCCCTCTTAATTATATGGGCTTAGGTGAACATTTTTCTCGACCTAAATGCAAATTTTGAAAGCAAACATTTTAGTACTAATAAAATTTGCTTAAAATAAACATTTTGCAAATAAAATCAAATAACCATATTTTGATTCCAAATTCACTTTCCAATATTTCTTTTCTGTTTTTGAAGAACTCCTTTTATCTTCTGTCTTTATTTTATTTATTTGAAATAATTGGAAAAGAATTTTGAATAAATCAATTTCATCCAATTTTCCAAATTCAAAAATTCAAAAATGGATTTTTGGGAAACCTCCAACTCTCTCAATTGGTCCTTGAGTTGCTTAAGGTCCCTTGGATCAATTTCCAACAAAAACAAATTCAAAAATGCACAAATTATGAATGCATATGAATGATCTAATTAATAACATCCAAATTGAAAATTGGGATGTTACAGCAGGCCCTAGGGAAGGAAAGGGGGGAGGGCTAGCCCCTCCTTCCTTCCCTGTCTCATGGGAGAAAGGAAAGGGGGGGCACCCTCCCTGCCTTTCCCCGCTCACCTAAAAAGGCAAGGGGGCGCAGCTAGGGGCAGGACCCCAAGTGGGATTCGGCCCCACTTGGGGCGCCTCCTGGCTGTCTCCTCCCTCCCTCCCACCTATATATATGTGGGAGGGGGTGCCACACAAAGCCACGACAATCTCTTAGCCGTGTGCGGCGCCTCCCTCCACAATTTTGTCCCTCGGTCATATCTTCGCAGTGCTTAGGCGAAGCCCTGCGGAGATAACATCACCACCACCATCACCACGCCGTCATGCTACCGGAACTCATCCACTACTTTGTCGTCTTGCTGGATCAAGAAGGCGAGGACGTCACCGAGCTGAACGTGTGTTGAACGTGGAGGTGTCGTACATTCGGTACTCGATCGGTTGGATCGTGAAGAAATTCGACTACATCAATCGCATTAACAAACGCTTCCGCTTACGGTCTATGAGGGTAGGTAGACACACTCTTCCCCTCGTTGCTATGCATCTCCATGGATAGATCTTGCATGTGCGTAGAATATATTTTGTTTTCCATGCAACTTTTCCCAACACGGAGCCTGGAAGAAAAAATCAAAGAAGAAAGCGCACCATCAGCCTGAGCACCACATGTGCGACACTATAAAACCTAACCTAAACTACTAACCAGAGCGGATGCATCAGGATTCCCCTCCCTACCACCGCCGCCGGAGCAACGGGCAGAGGGAGGCGAATCCACGGGCTCGCCAGTGAAGCCTGGAGGGAAGAGTTTTCCCTAACTGCGTAGGATTAGGGGAGAAAAAGAGAGGAGACATGTCAGCATTTTTAGAGCTCACACACGTCGGGCGGGTCGTGGTGCTTTAGGGGTGGGGCTGTTTAGTGGGTTGGCCCAATAGTTGTCCCCATAGGCAAGGCGAATTTCTCAGTTGCTAGTTGCTATGAGTCGTATGTGACCTTACAACCCATACCCACATACCCATGTACCCATATAAAATCTGACAAGTATAACTATCTCTACACTTTGTCGTGAATTTGTGATATCAAAATGTATGACTATATGTTGCTATTTATAACTATTTGATATTGTTTTGATGTGTTGTTTTTATGTGAAAGTGATGTTCTTTATTAAATGTGTTGTTGTTTATGATGTGTCGTTATTTATAAGTATGTGTTGTAGTTATAATGTGTTTTTGTTTATAAATTGTGATTACATATTGCTTTTTATGATCGTGAGTTGTCAAAATTGATGCTATGCATACATGGGTAATTTTACCCGCGAGTACCCACCTACCCTGTCGGGTAATAGGTATAGGGAAAATTTGTACCCATTGACGGGTATGGGTAAGGGTGATGGGTAAGCTTAAGGGGGTGGGTAAGGGTATGGGGTGGCTCCACCCATACCCAAACCCTACGGGTGCCATCCCTAGCTATGACCTACCTACGAGCCGGTATATTGACACAACCTCAGCTGGTCGTTGTGGCTCGAGCTTGTTGGTCCCGAATGACGTATTTCGTCTTAAAGAGCGGACAATACATATTATTTTTTTAGGTTAACTAGGGTCTTTATTAAAACTCAATAGTCTTTGGAATATCGATGATTTTTGGACCGAACCCTGTATGATTCACTATTGAGATGACAAAAGAATCAAATTATCTTTCGTGGATGATTAAAGCCCACATGGCCATACTCCACTATTATTATATTGTGAGACGGAGGGAGTATTAGTATATAAAGTGTATTCCAGTACGTTGAATTTGTGTCAATAAATTAAGATATACCTTATATTTTATGGCATCTTTTTTATTCTAAAACTGGCCCATAATGTAACTCCCACATTAAGCTAAATCATCCTAAAAAGAAATATCTTTAGATTATATGGAGGATCCATCAAGAATGTTAGATCTTGACAGTTGGGAGAACTTATGAATAGTCATGTCCTTAGGTGAAAAGATACATCCCTTAGTGAAAAAATGGCTCTTCATGGAAAGACACATCCTTTAATAAAATCATGTATTTTCTTAGAAAGACATATTGAAAATAATGAGAAGGAGCAATAATTATCAGATTAACATATTCAAAAGTTTAATTTGTAACTTCCAAAAAGATACGACCATAAATTGTGTTAACTATGCCATAATGTACCAAAATAACATTTCAAATTGTTTATGCATTTAAGCAAAATTTAAACTTTGAAATGCTATATTTAAAGAATATAAATTTATATAGAAGTGTTTGAATATAAACTTACTTAATATATATCTTGTAATACCTGCAGCAAAGCGTGGTAGTAGAGACGATGATGTTGTCAATTATTGAAGCCACCTGAATATCATGTCCACCATGTCACAGTCCTAGCTTATGGTAACGTATTAGATTAGTTCCAAGCATAGCATGCCATCATGTTAAAATCCCTTAAATTTTCAAATGAAGATTAATTCAAACCTCATGTTAAAGGGCTAAAACCCTAAAAAGAATCTGCGTATACAAAATGCCCTCGAACTCTAAGATTTTGGGAAGAGCTTCATGTCATACAGATGGACTCGCTGCCAATTTTAATGAATTAAAAGAATTATTTTTGGACTTTGAGAATTAAATCATAATGTATTATAGTTTATGATGGTGCAGGCTAGGAAGGGTCTAGAGGGGTTGCACTTAAATTTTTAGAAGATATGGTGCTATTATATGAATCCTCAAAATATTGAAAATAGCAGCAGCTAGATAAAAACATAAATAAAAAAGAAAGGCCACTTACCTGTCGGCCCGCTACAGTAGCTGGCCCAACCCAGCCCATTGAGGGCACCATCATCTTTCTCCTTTGATTTTTTTAACCGGAGATAACCCCTTTCCATTAGCCAGATAAGGGACATACAGCTATCTGAACCAGAGAGAGTAAAGGGGGCGGGAAAGGGGATAATGAGTCCAACACATCACCGAGAAACCCACCGTAGGTGCTCATCATCGAAACACTCGCTACAGGAGGAAAATTCGACGACACCAAACTAACCCCCTATCATTAGTTCAAGGCTCGTGTAGGAGCAAGAGGTTCATCGTTCACGCATGAGAAGATATAGCACAACGACATTACAAAACAAACACATAGCTAACATAGACCCTCAGGCAGAAACTGAGCAACTCAAACGATATTGCAACCAGCCAAAATAAACATGCACCTCTTCTCCACCACACCCGTACTCCTCAAGCTCCTAGTTAGATGGAGCACCGTCTCGTGAAGCCATGCAATCTGAGCATCATGCATGCAACCTGCTTGTTTATACGCCGACCCCAACGCCAGATGACCCAGTGTACTACTACAATGTTTTCATGGAGGAGATGAGCAATGAGGGTGGCCTAGGGTATGATGCTGACATGAATTGTAGCTTCATTTTGCAATCTAATAACTATGTTTAATGTTGAAAATGTGTTTGTTGTTACAAAAAAAACAGCGAGGCGGACCAAATGGTGTCGGCTAGTTGGGTGTAATGGCTAGATTGGCACGGACAAGGGCGCGTGCCGGCCAAATTGGCGACCTAAACCAATAAAAAATGGACAAAAACAACGTCCTTCTGGGTCAGCACGTTGGATTTGGCCTAACATAACCCATTTAGGACAACATAACCGCACCTAATCCGAGCCCTCTCATGACCTGGTCGTTTTTGGTCGTCCGTTCATGTGATGTGCACGATCTGAACCATCGGATTTGCTGTGTGTTTTGTCCTCCACCGCCTGAAATTTTTTACTGGGCCAAATATCCTAAAGGGCAGCTGCTCCATAGGAAAAATCGGGGCCTTCTTGTTAATTGGGCCTTTTCCCAGCCCATCTAGAGCGCTCATCCCCGTAGTGGTTACAAAGAAAGGTTGCATCAATCGCAAACCATCCCGTAGTACTCCATGGCAGCAGCCCCATGGCTGGGAGCACGATGGCTCCCACTCGATCGAGAGGATGAGGGGGTCATTGTTTCTAGATAGACGAGCAGGCCGTGGCGACGGAAGTGATACAGTCGTGCCATAGTGGTCGCGAAGTGAGTGCCGGACCGCACATCTATTCAGCTCGAGGCAAATCGGCGTTAGGCTGTTTGGTGAACCAAATCGTCCACTGGGATTTGAAGGAGGCAATAATTCTTCAGTTTCTAGAGGCATTCATGCGGTATTATGTGCGCCACTCGTGGTGATTAATTGAGGTGTGCCTTTTCATTTTTCCCAGCATGTTGCTGCTTTGGTATTCGATTCGGTCGCTGGGTGATTCGCGCGCGGGCGAGGCTAGGCGATTCGGGCCTAAGTCAATGAGGCGTGGCAACCATAGAACGTGTGCGGAGGCCGGTCAAGACATGGGCAGAGCACCAGCCCAAGGACGAGTTGGGGATGTTGGGCAGCGGTGGCCAGGCGCTGGTCGGCGGCTGGACAACAGCACTAGGATAGGGCAGTGTTGGGAACATAGCATGCAATTTCGAAAAATTTCCTACGATCACACAAGATCTATCTAGGAGATGCATAGCAACAAGAGGGGGAGAGTGTGTCCATGTACTCTCGTAGACCGAAAGCGGAAGCGTTAGGTTAACGCGGTTGATGTAGTCGAACGTCTTCGTGATCCAACCGATCTAGTACCGAATGTACGGAACCTCCGAGTTCAGCACACGTTCAGCTCGATGACGTCCCTCGAACTCTTGATCCAGCAAAGTGTCAAGGGAGAGTTCTGTCAGCATGACGGCATGGTGACGGTGATGGTGAAGTGATCCGCGCAGGGCTTCGCCTAAGCACTATGTGAATATGACCAGAGGTGTAAACTGTGGAGGGGGGGGGGGGGGCGGTGCCACACACGGCTAACAATATTTGTTGTGTGTTCTAGCGGTGCCCCCGCATATATATAGGTGGGAGAGGAAAAGGGGCTACAAGGGGCACCCAAAGTAGGAGTAATCCTACTTGGGCGCCTCCTCCAAGTCGGCCTCCCCCCTTCCATATCCATCGAAGGGGGAAGGAAAGAGAGGGGGGAGGGGAAGGAAAGTGGGAGGCTAAATCCTCCCCTTTCCTTCTCCTTCCCTTCCTTTCCTTCTCCTCCTATTCGGCCTATAGGGGGCGCACCGGCCCCACTGGTCTGTCCAACTCTTGGCCCATTAGGCCCATATAGCTTGTCGGGGGTTGCCCGGAACCCCATCCGGTGACCCGATACGTACCCGGTACCCCTAGAACACTTCCAGTGTCCGAATAATATCGTCCTATATATGAATCTTTACCTCTCGACCATTTCGATACTCCTAGTCATGTCCGTGATCTCATTCGGGACACAAAACAACATTCGGTCACCAAATCACATAACTCATATAATACAAAATCGTCATCGAACGTTAAGCGTGTGGACCCTACGGGTTCGAGAACTATGTAGACATGACTGGGACACCTCTCCGGTCAATAACCAAAAGAGGAACCTGTTGCTCATATTGGTCCCTACATATTCTATGGATATCTTTATCGGTCAAATCATAATGACAACATACGTTATTCCCTTTGTCATTGGTATGTTACTTGCCCGAGATTTGATCATTGTATCTTCATACCTAGTTCAATATCATTACCGACAAGTCTGTTTACTCGTTCCGTAGTGCATCATCCCGCAACTAACTCATTAGTCATATTGCTTGCAAGGCTTATTATGATGAACATTACCGAGAGGGCCTAGAGATACCTCTCCAATACTCGGACTGACAAATCCTAATCTCGATCTATGCCAACCCAATAAACACCTTTGGAGATACCTGTAGCACGTCTTTATAATCATCCAGTTCCATTGTGACGTTTGATAGCACATAAGGTATTCCCCCGGTATTCGGGAGTTGCATAATCTCATAGTCAAAGGAATATGTATAAGTCACGAGGAAAGCAATAGCAATAAAACTTAATGATCATTATGCTAAGCTAACAGATGGGTCTTGTCCATCACATCATTCTCCTAATGATGTGATCCCGTTCATCAACTGACAACACATGTATATGGTTGAAACTTAACCATCTTTGATCAACGAGCTAGTCTAGTAGAGGCTTACTAGGGACACTGTGTTTTGTCTATGTATCCACACATGCATCAAGTTTCTGGTTAATACTATTCTAGCATGAAAAACAAACATTTATCACCATATAAGGAAATATAAAATAACAACTTTATTATTGCCTCTAGGGCATATTTCCTTCAGTCTCCCACTTGCACTAGAGTCAATATTCTAGTTCACATCACACTGTGATTTAACAACAATTGTTTACATCACTGATATGTCTCCAACGTATCTATAATTTTTCATTGTTCCATGTTGTTATATTATCAATCTTGGATGTTTTATAATCATTTTATAGTCATTTTATATCATTTTTTGGTACTAACCTATTGACATAGTGCCAAGTGCCAGTTGTTGTTTTCTGCATGTTTTTTACATCGCAGGAAATCAATATCAAACAGAGTCCAAACACAATGAAACTTTACAAGGATGTTTTTTGGACAAGAAGGAACATAATGGGCCCTAGCTATGCCTAGGGGGTGCTCCGAGGAGAGCACAACCCACCAGGGTGCGCCAGGAGGCCCAGGCGCGCCCTGGTGGGTTGTGCCCACCTCGGGTGCCCCGTAGACCGCCTCTTTGCTCTATAAATACCCAAACATTCCCAAAACCCTAGGGGAGTCGACGAAATATTCATCTAGCCACCGTAGAGTCCAGAACCACCAGATCCAATCTAGACACCATCTCGAGTGGGGTTCACCACCTCCATTGGTGCCTCTCCGATGATGCGTGAGTAGTTCTTTTTAGACCTTCGGGTCCGTAGTTAGTAGCTAGATGGATTTCTCTCTCTCTCTCTCTCTTGATTCTCAACACAATGGTCTCTTGGAGATCCATATGATGTAACTCTTTTGCGGTGTGTTTGTTGGGATCGATGAACTTTGATTTTATGATCAGATCTATTGAGGGAGTCCTGGATTAGGGGGTCCCGGGCGTCCGGGCTATGTGATATGGGCTGGACTAATGGGCCGAGAAGATACAAGATCGAAGGCCTTCCCCCGTGTCCGGATGGGACTCTCCTTTACGTGGATGGCAAGCTTGGCGTTCGGATGTGAAGATTCCTTTCTCTATGAACCGACTCTGTACAACCCTAGGCCCCTCTGGTGTCTATATAAACCGGAGGGTTTAGTCCATACAGACAATCATAATCATACAGCCTAGACATCTAGGGTTTAGCCATTACGATCTCGAGGTAGATCAACTCATGTAATCCCTAACCCATCAAAGTCAATCAAGCAGGAAGTAGGGTATTACCTTCATAAAGAGGGCCCGAACCTGGGTAAAACATCGTGTCCCCTGCCTCCTGTTACCTTCGATCCTCAGACGCACAATTCGGGACCCCCTACCCGAGATCGGCCGGTTTTGACACCGACATTAGTGCTTTCATTGAGAGTTCCTCTGTGCTGTCGACAGAAGGTTCAATGGCTCGTTCGATCATCCACCATGATGTTGTCTCTAGGGAAACTTTTCTCCCCGGCCAAATTTTCGTATTCGGTGGCATCGCACTGTGTGCCAACTTGACTGGCCACCTTGAGCAGATCGACAGCTACGCCCCTGGTCATCAGATCAGTTTTGGAAATCTGAACTATGTTGCTGATATCCGAGGAGACTGGATCTTCGAAGGGTTCACGGCCCAGCCCGCCGCTCTGGCCTTAGATCCAGAGCAGACTACCAAGTCCGAAGACAGGAGTTTAGAGCCTGTCGGACTCCCTACGAATATTGAACTCGCTACCGGAGATCTGGAGGGGACTGCGTCATCGGCAAACCCGAAGACGAACCGGGCTCCCCTTGTTGTTAAAGTACCGGACTCCCCCTCGGACTCCAGATCCGAATTCTCGTGGGTCGCGTCAATCGTGCGTGGCCAGGAGGCTCTCACCCCTGCCGCCCCCACAGACTCTCGCTTCCCTGTCCAAACCTCGCTACTAAACGAGGCTCTGGACTTAATGCGATCCCTCGCCATTACAGAGGAATCACTTCCGAATTACGCCCAGCCCGGACAAGGGGCCGAGAGAGGGGAATTTTACGTCCCACTGTCATAGCCACCGTCGAAGACTTAACTGACATGTTGGACTACGCCTTCGAAGACATCAACGGCATTGTCAAAATTGCCGGAGACGAACAAGGCCAAGACCCTCCGTTTATCGGACGTTGGACGACCACTTCCACATATGACGTGTACATGGTAGACACACCCAAAGAGGATGACGACGACGGCAAGAAGGATCCGATTGAGGAAAAGCCTACTGAAGCACCTCCAAAGCGTCGACATCAGCGTCGCCACTGAAAATCGCGTCGCGAAAAAGACAGCAATACCAGCACCGAAGATAATAACACTCCGGAGAATGCTGAAGACCCCGAAGCCCCTGACGAGCCAACATCTGAACAGGATGATTGGGAGGATGGGCAAGTTAACCCCGACGATCCTGTCGGGAATGAGGACTCGGAGGATAGTAACTACCTACCGATCTCTAAAGAGGAAGTGAGCCTCGGTGACGAAGACTTCATCGTGCTAGAGGAACCCCTCGAACAAGAGCGCTTTAAGTGTCGGCTAATCGCCACTGCGAGAATCCTAAAAAAAAGTAGCAGCAACTCCAAGCCGATCAGGATACGCTCAATGATAGATGGGCTAAAGTCCTGGAAGCCGAGGAATATGGCCTCAAGCACCCAACCAAGAGCTACCTGAAGCGCAAGCTGCTACCACAATTTGACGATGAGGCCCTTGAGCCAATACCGCCAAAGTATAAACCCGCTGACGAACCTGACCGGTCACCACGTGGACAGGACAGACCGACCACTTACGCCGAACACCAGCCCGCCGTCGAGGCAGGGAGGCAGCGGCCCTGGGCTATTGTAATGCCCTCGATGCGGCTATATCTCCCACGTGTCGAAGCACGACTTAGAGGCATAACCGCATTGAAAGCAATGTCGCAAGTGAGGTAATCTTCACACAACCCATGTAATACATAAGGGAAAGAGATACATAGTTGGCTTACAATCACCACTTCACACAATTACATGAATAAAGCATTACATCATCCAGTTTCACACAAGGTCCAACTACGGAACCAAAATAAAAAAAGACTACCCCAAAAGCTACACAGATCCCCGATCGTCCCAACTGGGCTCCACTACTAATCAACTGGAAACGAAACAACATAACGAACACGATCTTCATAGAGCTCCTCCTTGAGCTCGGTTGCATCACCTACATGGTATCATCGGCACCTGCAAGCTAGTTTTGGAAGTATCTGTGAGTCACGGGGACTCAGCAACCTCACACCCTCGCGATCAAGACTATTTAAGCTTACGGGTAAGGTAAAAGGTATGAGGTGGAGCTGCAACAAGCGACTAGCATATATGGTGGCTAACATACGCAAATGAGAGCGAGAAGAGAAGGCAAAGCACGATCGAGAAACTATGATCAAGAAGTGATCCTAGAACAACCTACGTCAAACATATTCCCGGACTCCGCCGGAAAGAGACCATCACGGTTACACACGCGGTTGATGTATTTTAATTAAGATCAACTTCAGGTTTTCTACAACCCGATATTAACAAATTCCCATCTGCCCATAACCGCGGGCACGGCTTCCAAAAGTTCAAATCCCTGCAGGGGTGTCCCAACTTAGCCCATCACAAGCTCTCACGTTCAACAAAGGATATTCCTTCTAGCGGGAAGACCCGATCAGACTCGTAATCCCGGTTACAAGACATCCTCGACAATGGTAAAACAAGTCCAGCAAGACCACCCGATGCGCCGACATCCCAATAGGAGCTGCACATATCTCGTTCTCAGGGCAACACCGGATAAGCAATCCGTACAAGTAAAACCAGCCCTCGAGTTTCCCCGAGGTGGCGCTGCAAGGGGCTCTAGTTTGGACCAACACTTAGACAAGCACTGGCCCGGGGGGTTTAAAATAAAGATGACCCTTGGGATGCACGACTCCCAAGGGAAAAAGGCTAGGTGGCGAATGGTAAAACCAAGGTTGGGCCTTGTTGGAGGAGTTTTATTCAAGGCGAACTATCAAGGGGTTCCCATTATAACCCAACCGCGTAAGGAATGCAAAATCCGGGAACATAACACCGATATGACAAAAACTAGGGCGGCAAGAGTGGAACAAAACACCAGGCATAAGGCCGAGCCTTCCACCCTTTACCTAGTATATAGATGCATTAATTAAATAAGAGATATTGTGATATCCCAACAAAATAACCATGTTCCAAACATGGAACAAGCTCCAATCTTCACCTGCAACTAAGAACGCTATAAGAGGGGCTGAGCAAAGCGGTAACATAGCCAAACAACGGTTTGCTAGGACAAGGTGGGTTAGAGGCTTGGTTTAACAATATGGGAGGCATGATAAGCAAGTGGTAGGTATCGTAGCATAGGCATAGCAAAAGAGCGAGCAACTAGCAAGCAAAGATAGAAGTGATTTCGAGGGTATGGTCATCTTGCCTGAGATCCCGCAAGGAAGAAGAACGAGTCCATGAGGAAGACAAACGGACGTAGTCGAACGGGTCCTCACAAACGTGACGTTATCGGAACCAACCCGAAGAAGCAACACCGGAAAGAAGCACACACCATAGTAAACAACCACCACATGAACATGGCATGATGCACAACCAAGTATGATGCATGTCTGATTTAATGAGGCATGGCATGGCAAAGTGCACAAACAACACTACAAGTTAAGTGGAGCTCAATATGCATCGGGATGCATATTGACAAAACACCACATTCCATTATTTAGTTCTCTCTCGGTTATGTACTCACCAATATTAAATGTTGTTAAGCATGTCAAGAGATGAAACATAAGAAAACTATACCATCTAAACAATTTAAATGGGGCCGGATATAATAAACAACAAACCCGGTAAACCCCCATATGCCTTAGTAATTTAATGCAACAACAATTTAAACATTTTAATTGTTGTTATCAAGATGCGGATGACATGAACAAGTTTATACAATTTTTATAAAAAGTTGACAAGAGCATTATGAACCATTTGTCACCGTGGTGGAAAGAAAAGGGGTGCCACGGCAATGAATCCGAAAATGATGCCACGACAACATATCGGTTCCGGTAAGTCGATTGAGATCCCGGTGCAAACGAAAGTGCGGCGGGAGCGTGACATGCGATAGAAGGTGGGGTGCTCTCGGATACCGAGTTCCAACATGTCGGTGGCAAGGCAAAAAGAGGGGCGAAGTTATCGAACAAGGGTGCATCTCATACAACATGCATTCATTCATTCACGGGCGTCGTCTCGAGGTTATACCTTCGAAGCGTGCGTTATCGGAGGGGTTCGAGTTGGATGCGGTGCAGGGGAAGTAGACGTTCTCGGGACGTTCGGTAGTGGAAGTAGGGGTACATGACGACGGTAGAGGTACTCGTGATCTTGGCGGTGGTAGTCGTTCACGTTCTTAGTTGCACAATTTTTTTGTAGATGTTCGGGATCACGGCGAGGGACTTGACATCCACGGAGTCTTCGAGGGTCGACGGTACTTGACGTCCAAGTGGTATCTGGGGTACTTGGCATTTGTGCTACCCAGGTGTTCGGCGCCTCACGTTGTACATGGTCCACAAGTCGTCGATCGTTCGCGGTCTGACTTGCGGGTCTTGCCGACATGAAGTGGTACTTGGCGAGTCTGCGTAGTTGTACATGGGCCGTTGCACACATGACGAATCCGAGCCTTTCGGGGTCGGTCTTGGCGAGGGATGGTCGTAGTGGTACTTGCCGGTCTCGGTCGGGGCGGCAAAGCGTAGTCGAACTTGAGGTGGTCTTGACGATCCCAAAAACGCTCCTGCTCGAGGAGGTCTCTGTCTTGGTCTTCACCGGTCGTGGTACTTGGCGAAAGGGGTTCGCGAATGCGGCCCTGCTACCTGGATTCAGTGGCCTGGCAACTACAACAAGGGCAGTGGGGCAGCAGCACGTAGACGACGCAGGTGACAGGGAGCTCGTGCAAGAGGCTTCTTGTGCAGTGAAAGTGCAACTATCCCTAGGTGGTTTTGGTAATTCATAACAACATATAGCTCATTGAGCTAATGCTATTCCAAGATGATTATTTCAGGAAAGCTCAATGATTGGCATGGCATGGATGTGAAAGTGGAACCCTCAAAATGCTAAGGACAAAGGATTGGCTCAAGCTCAAAAGCTCAAGACTCTTCATTTTATATTTTAGTGATCCAAGATCACATTGAGTCTTTAGGAAAAGCCAATACTATCAAGGAGGGATGAGGTGTTGCTTAATGAGCCTCTTGCTTCATGTGCTTAGTGATATGCTCCAAAACCCTCAACTACTTTCCCATATCCACATATGACCTAAACCCTAAGCCAAACTCGGTCCTACCGATTCTTCCTATCCGGCGCCACCGAGTTTCACTTGTCATTAGCCACTGCCAAATCCTAGCAATTCGGTCCTAACGATAGGGATCTCGGTCTCACCGAGATGGGGTTGCAAACTCTCTGTTTCCCTTTCATAACTTTTCGGTCTCACCGAAAGAGCGAATCGGTCCCACCGAGATTGCAATGTAAACTCAGTGTTTCCCCTTTGTAACTTTTCGGTCTCACCGAGTTCCACTCGGTCTCACCGAAAGAGCAAATCGGTCCCACCGAGTTTGCCTGACCAACTCTCTGGTTAGCTAATTACCAAATTCGGTCTCACCGAGTTTGTGTAATCGGTCTCACCGAGATTACGTTATGCCCAAACCCTAACCATATCGGTCCTACCGAGTTGCATGTCAGTCCCACCGAAAATCTCTAACGGTCACTAGGTTTACATTTTCGGTCCGACCGAGTTTGTTGATTCGGTCCCACCGAGATTGGAAAACTGTGTGTAACGGTTGGATTTTGTGTGGAGGCTATATATACCCCCCCACCTCCTTCTCATTCGAAGAGAGAGCCATCAGAACACACACACCATTCCAACTCATATGTTCTGAGAGAGAACCACCTACTCATGTGTTGAGACCAAGATATTCCATTCCTACCATATGAATCTTGATCTCTAGCCTTCCCAAGTTGCTTTCCACTCAAACCTTCTTTCCACCAAATCCAAATCCTATGAGAGAGAGTCGAGTGTTGGGGAGACTATCATTTGAAGCACAAGATCAAGGAGTTCATTACCTACACACCATTTGTTACTTCTTGGAGAGTGGTGTCTCCTAGATTGGCTAGGTGTCACTTGGGAGCCTCCGACAAGATTGTGGAGTTGAACCAAGGAGTTTGTAAGGGCAAGGAGATCGCCTACTTCGTGAAGATCTACCGCTAGTGAGGCAAGTCCTGTGTGGGCGTTGGCCATGGTGGGATAGACAAGGTTGCTTCTTCGTGGACCCTTTGTGGGTGGTTGCTTCTTCATGGACCCTTCGTGGGTGGAGCCCTGTGTGGAATCGCGCAACCGTTACCCTTGGGTGGAGCCCTGTGTGGACTCGCGCAACCGTTACCCTTCGTGGGTTGAAGTCTCCATCAACGTGGATGTAGGATAGCACCACCTATCCGAACCACGGGAAAAACATCCGTGTCTCCAATTGCGTTTGATTTCTCCAAACCCTTCCCTTTACATTCTTGCAAGTTGCATGCTTTACTTTCCGCTGCCTATATACTCTTTGCATGCTTGCTTGAATTATGTGATGATTGCTTGACTTGTCCTAAATTAGCTAAAAACTGCCAAGAACTAAAATTGGGAAAAGGTTAAGTTTTTATTTTGTCAAGTAGTCTAATCACCCCCCCTCTAGACATACTTTCGATCCTACAAGTGGTATCAGAGCTTTGGTCTCCATCTGCTTGATCTCCATAGTTTTTGGTGGTCATAGCCTTGGTTTCACAACCTAGGAGAGTATGGCGTCTAGCGAGGGAAATTATCACCGTAGAGGTCCTTACTTTGATGGTACTAATTTTGCTAGTTGGAAGCATAAAATGAAAATGCATATTCTTGGACATAACCCCGCCGTTTGGGCTATTGTGTGTGTTGGTTTGCAAGGTGACTTCTTTGATGGGAGAGAACCAAACCGTGAAGCTACCGCGGATGAGTTGAAGATGTTGCAATACAATGCTCAAGCTTGTGATATTCTCTTCAACGGATTGTGCCCCGAAGAATTCAACAAAATCAGCCGTCTAGAGAATGCAAAGGAAATTTGGGACACTTTGATTGATATGCACGAAGGTACCGACTCCGTCAAGGAATCCAAGTTGGATGTGCTTCAAAGAGAACTTGACAAGTTCAAGATGAAGGATGGTGAAGGTGTCGCTGAAATGTACTCTAGGCTTGCTCTCATCACAAATGAGATTGCCGGCTTAGGAAGTGAAGAGATGACCGATAGATTCATCATCAAGAAGATTCTAAGAGCCTTGGATGGAAAATATGATACCGTGTGCACATTGATCCAAATGATGCCCAATTACAAAGATCTCAAGCCAACGGAGGTGATTGGAAGAATTGTTGCTCATGAGATGTCACTTAAGGATAAAGAGGAACTTCACAACAAATCAAGTGGTGCCTATAAAGCCTCATGTGAAGCCCCTACATCATCAAGTGAGAAACAAGACTTCAATGAAGAATTGAGCTTAATGGTGAAGAACTTCAACAAGTTCTACAAGAGTAGAAGCAAAGATAGAAGCTCCAAGTCAAGGTCCTACAATGACAAAAGATCTTCTAGTCGAGAGCGAAACTGCTACAATTGTGGAAGACCCGGACACTATTCCAATGAGTGTACGGCTCCCTACAAGAGAAGAGAAGATTCTCCAAAAAGAGGAAGCAAAGGATCACCACCAAGAGAGAGAAGGAGTAGAGATGATCGTTATGAACGAAGATACTCACGGAGAAGCAAGGATTCGGAAAGTAAGGAAAAATCATCAAGGAGCTACACAAGACGAAGACATCAAGCTCATGTTGGTGAATGGGTATCCGGCTCCGACTCCGACAGCCACTCCGAGAAAAGTTATCACTCCGACTCCGAAGATACTCAAGATGAAGGTGTTGCCGGTCTAGCACTTGTGTCAACCAACTCCTACGACATATTTGACTCACCAAATGAAGGAATTGGAAGATGCTTCATGTCCAAAGGTCCTAAGGTAACACACCCCGAGTATGTTGATTTCAATAGTGATGAAGATGACTTGTTAGGTGATGATTTGCTTGGTGACAACTCTAGTGATGAATATTATGATGAAAGACCAATTAATCATGCTAATCAAGATAAAACGAATGACAATGATAAGGAGAAGATTGAGGCTCTAACTAAAGAACTAAACACTCTTAAGTTAGCTCATGAAACTATCTTCGAAGATCATCGAGAACTTTTAAGAGCTCATGAGAAATTACGCTTTGAAAAGCTCAATCTTGAGCAAGAGCATGAGTTCTTAAAGGCAATCAATGATGATCTCCGCAAGAAAAGTTCTTCTTACATTGCCAAGCATTTACTCTTATCCACTTACATGCCTCAAGTCAAGTCTAGTAACAAGAAAGATTCTTCCTCTAGTAGTAACAATGATCATGTTAAATCCAATATTGTTGCTTCTAGTAGTTCTCTTGATTCCACTAATGATCCTCTTAGCCAAGTTACACTTGAGCAAGAAAATAGTTTATTGAAGGGAATTATAGAGAAAGGAGTGTACAAAAGCCTTGCCAGGAGTAAGCAATTCGAGGAAATTGTGCGCAAGCAAGGAATGCACCGGAAGAATCAAGGTGTTGGTTTTGAACGGAAGTTCAATGCCAATGGAGTTGAGTGGGAAGAAGATCAATACCCCAAGACAAAGTTTGTTCCTCAACAAGAGAAGTATGATACTTCTTTCAAGGGGACACAAGCTCAAGATGATCTTCCACCACAAGACTACAAGTAAAAAGGAAAGGACAAGCTTCAAGAGGAAATTGATGCATTTGAAGAAGCTCCAAAGACCTTAGTCAAGTGGATCCCCAAGACTACTTCAAGCTCCACTTCATCAAGTACGACTACAACTCCAAGGATTCCCATCAAGATGATGTGGATCCAAAAGAAGAAGAACTAGAGAGTTCTTGAGGGTGACTCCGCCAACATACTTCACTCTTATCATTTTGGCAAGAACAAGTGCAATCAACTTCCACATCTTGCACTAGTTCAAGGAGTCACAAACCCTCTTGTTGGTAAGACAAGGGACAAGGTAACCTAAAAGTTTTCATGGACATCATCTTGTGTGTGCATCACTCTATGTCTATGGATATCCATGTTTGTTCCTTGTGGGACTAACCCATGTAGGTATTGAAAGTGCAATTCACTCAAATGGATAGCTCCAAGTGATCTACATCAACATTGAGCATCCACATCTTCAACATCTACATGAAGTCATCATCGACAAAACCCAAGGTTAGTTCATCCCTCTTAGGGGGGATATCACATCTAGGGGGAGCTTTACTCTAAGACTTGAGCTAAAGAACTCTAAAGATGTGAACAAAACAATGCTTTATGTAAAGGTGGTAACCCCACTTGAGCTTAAACGATGAGTATGACCTATGATCAAGTGTTCTCACTTGACTCCTAAGTCAATATACTCATATATAGATGACCTAGTCATCGCAAATTGCTTGATAGATGCTAGAATTGGTTGTGCATGCCTTGTCACATATTTCATTTGCCATCTTATTGTGTGAGCATGCTGGTTGCATATTTTACTCATTCGAGGACATCCACTTGTTGTTTTGATTGTTCGGTTTTATTTCTTCTTGCCAAGTGGATGGACAAGAATGCCTAAGAACCTCTTCTAGCTATCTATGCTTTTCTCGTCTCAAACTCTATTCATGCTGCATCACAAAATTTGATCAAGTCAGATTCGAACCACTCTGTGTGAGGAGCGCTCGGAGTCCCCGATTCGTCATAGACTTAAACTTCCAAAACCTCTTTATGATTCTCGGTCTGACCGATACTCCACTTTCGGTCCTACCGAGATCATTAACTTGATCTAGGTTTTCGATCTCGGTGCAACCGATGTGAACATTTCGGTCACACCGAGTTTCAGTAACTGCACGCAGTTATGAATCTCGGTGCCACCGAGTTGTTCCACTCGGTCACACCGACAGGGTCGGGCTATATATAGTCACGGGCAAAATTTTGGAAATTTCTCCGAACCCCTTCGCCCGCGCGATAGCCTGCTCTGCCCTCGTGGTCTCCAGATCGTCTTCTCGCTGCCAGCCGCCTCCAGTCGTTGGTCTCCGTCGCCGTCAACGGGAATTCTGCCCCGCCGTTGCCGCCGTAGCAAGTCCCCGCCGAACTAGGGTATGGACTTGATCTTTGTGCTATTCTCCAATCTGATTCCTAGCACATTGTGATCATATTGATTCTTGCCACGATTGAAACACTCCTATCCAGTCAAAATGCTCATAGATTAGGTTTGACTCGAAAATTCTAGGTTTAGGTTTCCGCCGAAACCATCTCGGACCCACCGAGTTGAAAAACTCGGTCCCACCGATTTGGCTTATGCCATTGCACAAGTGAGACTCGGTCTGACCGAGAATTACTTATCGGTGTGACCGATTTTGGAACTCTGTGAAACCCTAGCAGTCTCGGTGCCACCGAACTGTGACTCGGTCCAACCGAGTTCACTAGTTTAGGTTCCAAAACTGCTTCGGTATCACCGAGTTTGAAAATCGGTAGATCCGAGATGATTTCAGTGGGAAACTAAAACTAAGTTTTTGGATCATTCTTTTGCAAAAATCTCTGCATTTTGTGATGCTCATCCTTTCTACCTCATCTATAATCTGTTCACAGGGTCAGCAGTCAATTTGCAGCATGTCTGATCAAAGTGATAGCCAGAATGTGTCAGAACAGCAAGTGGTGATGAGTGAGGGCACTAGTCCCTCAAGTTCTTCAGATGAGGGCAGCAGGAGCACTCCTAGCAACTTGCCAAAGGCTGCCACGAGACAAAGGAAGAAGAGGACTTCTGATTCCGAAGACGAAGACTATGTGGCAGAGGAAGAGGCCACTTCCAAGAGAGTTGAGCCAGCTCAAGGCACTAAGCCAGGCCTGAAAATCAAAAGGCCAGCAGGCAGGCAGCCCATGTCAAAGGCAAGAGCCTCAACTGAGAAGCCCATAGAGTCAGTTGCAGCTAAGGGCAAGAAAAGAAAGGAAAGGGTGAAGAAGACTGTGGCTAGAGTGCTTGGCAAAGCTTCCATCATGGAAGAGGAAGAAGAAGAAGAGGTGGCTGCACCAGCACCCAAGGCGCCCAAGCTGATGGGTGATGCTATCAAATTAGGGGCTACTGCATCTAAGCCCAAGGCTGCACCAAAGGCCAAGACAGCACCTAAGAGAAACACAAGAAGCATCCTAGCTGCTGAAAAGAACAAGGCCCCAGTGCCTGAAGCTGCAGAAGAAGAGGAAGAGAATGTCCTAAGGAAGCTAAAGCCCAAGATCCCAGACCACAACGATGCCCATCCTGTGGCTGAGGATATGAAGCTTAGGAGAGATTCAGGACTAAGGAAGTGGAGAGAAGCAGACCCATACGCTTCAAGGAGAAGGACAGCAGTTGACTACAGGTTTCACACCAAGGAGCAGCAGGATTTTTATGAGACAGTGCTGCTAGATAAGAAGCCCATTGTCTGTGATATGCGATGGGTTGATTGGACATACATCAAGGACAATGAGGAGCACTATCCTGGAGTGCAAGACAGCTTCATAGCTTGTGGAGTAGCTGACTTTGTTGGGCAAAATCTCACAAAGTGGAATGAGGAACTTATCATGCAGTTCTACTCCACAGCTCACTTTTATCCAGATGGGAGGATCACATGGATGTCTGAGGGTACAAGGTACCAATCTACAGTGGCTGAGTGGGCACAGATCATAAATGCCCCAGAGGAGCATGATGATGACATGGACATATATGCCAAGAAGAAGATGGACCACAACTCAATGTCCAATATGTACAAGGAGATCCCAAATGAAGCACTTGATACCTTCAAGTTTGGCTCAGTACATTACCTTCTGTCAGGGCTCCCAACTATCAATTGGATCTTGAGGCACACCTTATTGCCTAAGTCTGGAGATCACAAGATGATCAGAGGCCATGCTATCAACTTGCTACATGTGTTTGATGTGCCCCAGAAGTTCAAGGTGATGAGCCTCATAGTGGAAACAATCAAGAGGACTGCAGCAGACCAGAAGAGGAGCTGGGGATATGCCCCTCAGATTCAGGAGCTCATCAACTCCAAGATGGGCATGGGCATATATTTATTGGACAAGGAACATTTGCCCATCTGTCCAGATTTTGAGAACAATGAAGTTGTGATGACTGAGAACGAGCCATCGTCTGCACAAGTTTACGCGAAGAAGGAGAAGGCAAGGAAGGAGAAAGCTGCCAAGATGCCAACTCAAGAGGAGGCATCTGAGTACTTCTTGAAGACCAAACAAGAGCAGCTTGGTTACTTAATTGCATCCACGCTGAGGATTGAGCAAAGTCTGGCCACCCTCACTCAAAATCAGCAGAGCCTAGAGAGAATCATGGAACAGAAGTTCTATGACTTGGATGTCAAAGTAACGGAAGTTCAGTCTGCAGTGGAGCAGCTCCAGGAGGACATGCAGGAGAGGAGAGGCAGGACTACTACTCATGCCTTTGCCAGAGTGCCAAGAGGTCCGAGGTCGTCTGCCGTGCCAGTTGCTGACACAAGAGCCACCACCTCAGCACCAGCCACAGCCTCAGTTCCACCAGCTCCAACATCTACTTCAGCTCCAACTCCAGCGTCTACTTCAGCGTCTACCGAAGCCTTCGTCCTTGGAGTGATCCGGACTCCACCACCACCTGAAGATCAAGCCTGAGCGTCGATCTAGTGCTATGCATTTTTAGGAACTTTTTGGTAACTTGTTGCCAAAGGGGGAGAAGATGTATAGATCATAGGCTTCGAGAGAGAGAGTGTTGCTTTTCTCTCTTGCTTTATTTGGTGGTTTTTCGAACTCGTTTGCTTTTGAGTGCTTGAGATACTACGTCATTATTTGTGAGACATTGATGATCATGTGTTTGATCATAAGCTACACTTAATGCTTGCTTAATGCTATTATCTTATCTATCTTATGTGATCATTCATTATTCTTGGTGATGAGTGCATGTATTTCATTCTTATCATTTTAAGCGCTCCACCAAGATGTATGTGACATGGAAGAGTAACCCTTGACTCTAACTCCTTGTGCATTTGCAGTCCAAAGCAAATTTTAAATATGCACAAATTTAGGGGGAGCTCTTACTTATCACATACTTCTCAAAGCGACGATATATTTCATGCTTATTATCATTTGTCGAAGCTTTGATCTATATGTTGTCATCAATTACCAAAAAGGGGGAGATTGAAAGTGCAACTATCCCTAGGTGGTTTTGGTAATTCATAACAACATATAGCTCATTGAGCTAATGCTATGCCAAGATGATTATTTCAGGAAAGCTCAATGATTGGCATGGCATGGATGTGAAAGTGGAACCCTCAAAATGCTAAGGACAAAGGATTGGCTCAAGCTCAAAAGCTCAAGACTCTTCATTTTATATTTTAGTGATCCAAGATCACATTGAGTCTTTAGGAAAAGCCAATACTATCAAGGAGGGATGAGGTGTTGCTTAATGAGCCTCTTGCTTCATGTGCTTAGTGATATGCTCCAAAACCCTCAACTACTTTCCCATATCCACATATGACCTAAACCCTAAGCCAAACTCGGTCCTACCGATTCTTCCTATCCGGCGCCACCGAGTTTCACTTGTCATTAGCCACTGCCAAACCCTAGCAATTCGGTCCTACCGATAGGGATCTCGGGCTCACCGAGATGGGGTTGCAAACTCTCTGTTTCCCTTTCGTAACTTTTCGGTCTCATCGAAAGAGCGAATCGGTCCCACCGAGATTGCAATGTAAAATCAGTGTTTCCCCTTTGTAACTTTTCGGTCACACCGAGTTCCACTCGATCTCACCGAAAGAGCAAATCGGTCCCACCGAGTTTGCCTGACCAACTCTCTGGTTAGCTAATTACCAAATTCGGTCTCACCGAGTTTGTGTAATCGGTCTCACCGAGATTACGTTATGCCCAAACCCTAACCATATCGGTCCTACCGAGTTGCATGTCAGTCCCACCGAAAATCTCTAACGGTCACTAGGTTTACATTTTCGGTCCGACCGAGTTTGTTGATTCGGTCCCACCGAGATTGGAAAACTGTGTGTAACGGTTGGATTTTGTGTGGAGGCTATATATACCCCTCCACCTCCTTCTCATTCGAAGAGAGAGCCATCAGAACACACACACCATTCCAACTCATATGTTCTGAGAGAGAACCTTGAGACCAAGATATTCCATTCCTACCATATGAATCTTGATCTCTAGCCTTCCCAAGTTGCTTTCCACTCAAACCTTCTTTCCACCAAATCCAAATCCTATGAGAGAGAGTCGAGTGTTGGAGAGACTATCATTTGAAGCACAAGAGCAAGGAGTTCATTACCTACACACCATTTGTTACTTCTTGGAGAGTGGTGTCTCCTAGATTGGCTAGGTGTCACTTGGGAGCCTCCGACAAGAGTGTGGAGTTGAACCAAGGAGTTTGTAAGGGCAAGGAGATCGCCTACTTCGTGAAGATCTACCGCTAGTGAGGCAAGTCCTGTGTGGGCGTTGGCCATGGTGGGATAGACAAGGTTGCTTCTTCGTGGACCTTTGTGGGTGGTTGCTTCTTCGTGGACCCTTCGTGGGTGGAGCCCTGTGTGGACTCGCGTAACCGTTACCCTTGGGTGGAGCCCTGTGTGGACTCGCGCAACCGTTACCCTTCGTGGGTTGAAGTCTCCATCAACGTGGATGTAGGATAGCACCACCTATCTGAACCACGGGAAAAACATCCGTGTCTCCAATTGCGTTTGATTTCTCCAAACCCTTCCCTTTACATTCTTGCAAGTTGCATGCTTTACTTTCCGCTGCCTATATACTCTTTGCATGCTTGCTTGAATTATGTGATGATTGCTTGACTTGTCCTAAATTAGCTAAAAGCTGCCAAGAACTAAAATTGGGAAAAGGTTAAGTTTTTATTTGGTCAAGTAGTCTAATCACTCCCCCTCTAGACATACTTTCGATCCTACATGCAGGAAGCGGAGCAGGGTCGGGCGATGCTTCGCTGGACTTGGTGTGGTCGCGAACGGGGGCCGGAGGCGGCCAGCTGGGCATGGTGGTGCACACAGGGTGGCAACCTTGGACGGGCAGCGGCGCTACAGAGGGAGAAGGACGGCGGGAGCTGTAGGGTGCCGGCGATGGAGGGACTGAGGAGTAAAAAGAAGTCCTAACTCTCCAATATATATAATTCCTAAATGACTCAAAACATTTCTAGACTCAATAATGCCAGCGATTCGATCAAGCAGGGGTCTCCTAAGGTCGGAGAAGGCTCTGATTACCAACTTGTAACGCCCTCGATGCGGCTATATCTCCCACGTGTCGAAGCACGACTTAGAGGCATAACTGCATTGAAAGCAATGTCGCAAGTGAGGTAATCTTCACACAACCCATGTAATACATAAGGGAAAGAGATACATAGTTGGCTTACAATCGCCACTTCACACAATTACATGAATAAAGCATTACATCATCCAGTTTCACACAAGGTCCGACTATGGAACCAAAATAAAAGAAGACTACCCCAAAAGCTACACAGATCCCCGACCGTCCCAACTGGGCTCCACTACTGATCAACTGGAAACGGAACAACATAACGAACATGATCTTCATAGAGCTCCTCCTTGAGCTCGGTTGCATCACCTGCACGGTATCATCGGCACCTGCAAGCTGGTTTTGGAAGTATCTGTGAGTCACGGGGACTCAGAACCTCACACCCTCGCGATCAAGACTATTTAAGCTTATGGGTAAGGTAAAAGGTATGAGGTGGAGCTGCAACAAGCGACTAGCATATATGGTGGCTAACATATGCAAATGAGAGCGAGAAGAGAAGGTAAAGCACGATCGAGAAACTATGATCAAGAAGTGATCCTAGAACAACCTACGTCAAACATAACTCCAACACCGTGTTCACTTCCCGGACTCCGCCGGAAAGAGACCATCACGGTTACACACGCGGTTGATGTATTTTAACTAAGATCAACTTCAGGTTTTCTACAACCGGATATTAACAAATTCCCATCTACCCATAACCGCGGGCACGACTTTCGAAAGTTCAAATCCCTGCAGGGGTGTCCCAACTTAGCCCATCACAAGCTCTCACGTTCAACAAAGGATATTCCTTCTAGCGGGAAGACCCGATCAGACTCGGAATCCCGGTTACAAGACATCCTCGACAATGGTAAAACAAGTCCAGCAAGACCACCCGATGCGCCGACATCCCAATAGGAGCTGCACATATCTCGTTCTCAGGGCAACACCGGATAAGCAATCCGTACAACTAAAACCAGCCCTCGAGTTTCCCCGAGGTGGCGCTGCAAGGGGCTCTAGTTTGGACCAACACTTAGACAAGCACTGGCCCTGGGGGTTTAAAATAAAGATGACCCTCGGGATGCGCGACTCCCAAGGGAAAAGGCTAGGTGGCAAATGGTAAAACCAAGGTTGGGCCTTGCTGGAGGAGTTTTATTCAAGGCGAACTGTCAAGGGGTTCCCATTATAACCCAACCGCGTAAGGAACGCAAAATCCGGGAACATAACACCAATATGATGGAAACTAGGGCGGCAAGAGTGGAACAAAACACCAGGCATAAGGCCGAGCCTTCCACCCTTTACCTAGTATATAGATGCATTAATTAAATAAGAGATATTGTGATATCCCAACAAAATAACCATGTTCCAAATATGGAACAAGCTCCAATCTTCACCTGCAACTAACAACGCTATAAGAGGGGCTGAGCAAAGTGGTAACATAGCCAAACAACGGTTTGCTAGGACAAGGTGGGTTAGAGGCTTGGTTTAACAATATGGGAGGCATGATAAGCAAGTGGTAGGTATCGTAGCATAGGCATAGCAAAAGAGCGAGCAACTAGCAAGCAAAGATAGAAGTGATTTTGAGGGTATACCTATGACCTACGAAAGGACCTGGACAATAGGGTCGGTAAGAAAAGATCAATCTATGGGTCAAGAGGGCGTGCTCCAACGTGAGAGGACGATCATCAGACCTGGCGCGACAGGCACAACCACACCCGGGCCGAAAACCGCATTCGGATTTCATCCAAACTGTGCCGCAACATTTCCCGATACAGAGGCGCCGCACACCCCTTATGCTTCACCGATGAGGTGATGGAGCACCAGTTCCCTGAAGGGTTTAAACCCGTGAACATTGAATCATACGATGGTACTACAGATCCCGCAGCATGGATCGAGGATTTTCTTCTCCACATTCACATGGCACGCGGTGATGATCTCCATGCCATCAAATACCTCCCGTTAAAATTAAAGGGGCCATCACGACACTGGTTAAACAGCCTTGAGACACCGATGGCCTTAGTCACATAGTCCAGCAACCCAGAGAATGCCTATAGAGACAACTTCCAAGGAACCTATGTTCGTCCTCCAGACGCCGATGACCTTAGTCACATAGTCCAGCAACCCGGAGAATCAGCCCGGAAGCTATGGACCAGGTTATTAATTAAAAAGAACCAAATTGTGGACTGTCCCGACGCTGAATCCCTCGTGACCTTTAAACACAGTGTCCGAGACGAGTGGCTCACCTGACACCTCGGCCAAGAAAAACCAAAGTCCATGGCAGCCCTTACCGCACTTATGACTCGCTTTTGCACGGGAGAGGATAGCTGGCTAGCTCGCAAAAGCAACAGCACCAGCGACCCTGGCACCTCCGAAGCCAGGGATGGCAATGGCAAGCCACGACACAACAGACACGAGCGTCGAAGCAATAGCGAAGGTACCGAAGACACGGCGGTTAAAGCCGGATTTAGCAGCTCTAAACCCGGTCAGCGGAAGAAGCGATTCAAAGGAAACAAGGATGGTCCATCTAGTTTGGACAGAATACTCGATTGGCCCTGCCAGATTCATGGCACCCCTGATAAGCCTGCTAATCATACCAACAGGAATTGTTGGGTGTTTAAACAGGCCGGCAAGCTAAACACCGAACATAAGGGGAAGGGGGCGCCCAGCGAGGACGATGATGAAGAGCCTCGCCCACTGAACACAGGGGGGGAGAAGAAATTTCCTCGAAGGTAAAAATGGTGAATATGATATACGCTACACATATTCCCAAAAGGGAGCGCAAGCGCGCACTAAGGGACGTCTATGCCATAGAGCCAGTCGCCCCAAAATTCAACCCATGGTCAGCCTGTCCGATCACTTTCCATCGCACAGACCATCCGACCAGTATCCGTCATGGAGGTTTGGCAGCATTGGTCCTCGATCCAATCATCAACGGATTCCATCTCACGCGAGTCCTTATGGATGGCGGCAGTAGCCTTAACCTGCTTTATCAGGACACTGTCTGCAAAATGGGCATCGATTCATCAAGAATCAAGCCCACGAAAACCACCTTCAAAGGAGTAATACCTGGCGTTGAAGCCCGCTGCACGGGCTCAGTAACACTCGAGGTGGTCTTTGATAACCCACAAGTATAGGGGATTGCAACAATTTTCAAGGGTAGAGTATTCAACCCAAATTTATTGATTCGACACAAGGGGAGCCAAAGAGTATTGTCAAGTATTAGCAGCTGAGTAGTCAATTCAAACACACCTGGAAACTTAATATCTGCAGCAAAGTATTTAGTAGAAAAGTAATATGATAGTAGCGGTAACGGTAGCAAAAGTAACAGTAGCAGTTTTATAACAAGCGTAACATTGGCAACAGAAAAGTAACTAAGCAAAGATCAACATATGAAAAGCTCGTAGGCAATGGATCAGTGATGGATAATTATGTCGGATGCGATTCCTCATGCAACGGTTATAACGTAGGGTGACACAGAACTAGCTCCAGTTCATCAATGTAATGTAGGCATGTATTCTGAATATAGTCATACGTGCTTATGGAAAAGAACTTGCATGACATCTTTTGTCCTACCCTCCCGTGGCAGCGGGGTCCTATTGGAAACTAAGGGATATTAAGGCCTCCTTTTAATAGAGTACCGGACCAAAGCATTAACACTTAGTGAATACATGAACTCCTCAAACAACGGTCATCACCGGTAAGTATCCCGATTATTGTCACTTCGGGGTTAACAGACCATAACACATAATAGGTGACTATAGACTTGCAAGATAGGATCAAGAACTCATATATATTCATGAAAACATAGTAGGTTCAGATCTGAAATCATGGCACTCGGGCCCTAGTGACAAGCATTAAGCATAGCAAACTCATAGCAACATCAATCTCAGAACATAATGGATACTAGGGATCAAACCCTAACAAAACTAACTCGATTACATGATAAATCTCATCCAACCCATCACCGTCCAGCAATCCTACGATGGAATTACTCACGCCCGGCGGTGAGCATCATGAAATTGGTGATGGAGGAAGGTTGATGATGACGATGGCGATGGATTCCCCTCTCCAAAGCCCCGAACGGACTCTAGATCAGCCCTCCCGAGAGAGATTAGGGATTGGCGGCGGCTTCGTATCGTAAAACGCGATGATTCCTTCTCTTTTATTTTTTCTCCCCGAACGTGAATATATGGAGTTGGAGTTGAGGTCGGTGGAGCACCAGGGGGCCCACGAGGTAGGGGGCGCGCTCAAGGGAGTAGGCGCGCCCCAACCCTCGTGGACCGGGTGTGGGCCCCCTGGCCTTGATTCTTTCGCTAGTATTTTTTATATATTCCAAAAATATTCTCCGTTGATTTTCAAGTCATCCCAAGAACTTCTATTTCTGCACAAAAATAACACCATGGCAATTCTACTGAAAACAGCGTCAGTCCGGGTTAGTTCCATTCAAATCATGCAAGTTAGTGTCCAAAACAAGGGCAAAAGTGTTTGGAAAAGTAGATACGTTGGAGACGTATCAACTCCCCCAAGCTTAAACCTTTGCTTGTCGTCAAGCAATTCAGTTGATAAACTGAAAGTGATAAAGAAAAACTTTTACGAACTCTGTTTGTTCTTGTTCTTGTAAATATGTAAAGCCAGCATTCAAGTTTTCAGCAAAGATAATGAACTAACCATATTCACAATAACATTTAGGTCTCATGTTTACTCATATCAATGGCATAATCAACTAGCGAGCAATAATAATAAATCTCGGATGACAACACTTTCTCAAAACAATCATAATATGATATAACAAGATGGTATCTCGCTAGCCCTTTCTAAGACTGCAAAACATAACTGCAGAGCACCCCTGAAGATCAAGGGCTGACTTCAAATTGTAATTCATGGTAAAAGAGATCCAGTCATACTCAATGTAAACTAATAATAATACATGCAAATGACAGCGGTGCTCTCCAACTGGTGCTTTTTAATAAGAGGATGATGACTCAACATAAAAGTAAATGGATAAGCCCTTCATAGAGGGAAGCAGGGATTTGTAGAGGTGCCAGAGCTCGGTTTTGAAATAGAGATGAATAATATTTTGAGCGTATACTTTCATTGTCAACATAACAACCGAGAGATCTCGATATCTTCCATGCTACACACATTATAGGCGGTTCCCAAGAAGAATGGTAAAGTTTATACTCCCCCACCACGAACAAGCATCAATCCATGGCTTGTCCGAAACAACGGGTGCCTCCAACTAACAACAATCCTAGGGGAGTTTTGTTTTCAATTATTTAGATTTGATTTGAGCATGGGACTGGGCATCCTGGTGACTAGCCATTTTCTCGTGAGTGGGGAGCGGAGTCCACTCCTCTTGAGAATAACCCGCCTAGCATGGAAGATACAGACAGCCGTAGTTGATACATGAGCTATTCGAGCATACAAAACAGAATTTTTATTTGAAGGTTTAGAGTTTGGCACATACAAATTTACTTGGAACGGCAGGTAGATACCGTATATAGGAAGGTATGCTGGACTCATATGGAATAACTTTTGGGGTTTATGGAGTTGGATGCACAAGCAGTATTCCCGCTTAGTACAAGTGAAGGCTAGAAAGAGACTGGGAAGCGACTAGCTAGAGAGCGACAACAGTCATGAACATGCATTAAAATTAATCAACACTGAATGCAAGCATGAGTAGGGTATAAATCACCATGAACATAAATATCATGGATGCTATGTTGATTTTGTTTCAACTACATGCATGAACATGTGCCAAGTCAAGCCACTCGAATCGTTCAAAGGAGGATACCACCATATCATACCACATCACAACCATTTTAATAGCATGTTGGCACGCAAGGTAAACCATTATAAACTCCTAGCAAATTAAGCATGGCATGAGCAACTATAATCTCTAATTGTCATTGCAAGCATGTTTCATTCATAATAGGCTGAATCAGGAACGATGAACTAATCATATTTACAAAAACAAGAGAGGCTGAGTTCATACCAGCTTTTCTCATCTCAATCAGTTCATCATATATCGTCATTATTGCCTTTCACTTGCACGACCGAACGGTGTGGATAGTAATAATAGTGCACATGCATTGGACTAAGATGGAATCTGCAAGCATTCAATACAAGGGAGAAGACAAGGTAATATGGGCTCTTTGTTAGATCGACAATAATGCATATGAGAGCCACTCAACATTTTCGTCGTGGTCTTCTCCTCTTGACCCCCAAGAAAAAGAAAGGAAATAAAACTATTTACATGGGAAAGCTCCCAACAAGCAAAAGAAGAACGAGAAATCTTTTCAGGTTCTCTTTTTAATTACTACTACTACAGACATGGAAAGTAAACTAGATAAAAGCTACAACTAAATTTTTTTGGTTTTTCTTAAGGTTTTTCAAACACACAAGAAGAAAGCTTAAAAAGAAAATAAACTAGCATGGATTATACAATGAAAAGTATGATCACCGACAACTGGCATGAGTGTGTGAACATGAATGTAATGTCGGTGAGAAATACGTACTCCCCCAAGCTTAGGATTTTGGCCTAAGTTGGTCTATGCCCATGGATCAAAATTGTAGCTGGGGTCATACTGAGATGCAGCGGCAATTGCCTCATGAGCTGCAGCTTGGAGGCGAGCTGCCTTCGTCCTCCTCTCGTACTCGTTCGCCTCCTCCCTGGTTATAACATATCTCCCTTTTGTCTGAAAATCAAAGAAAGCAGGAGCAGGGAGAGCAACGTGGACGGTGCGCCGTCTGTCAAAGATTAGTCGGTACTGGAGGAACTGATCATTCCTCTCAACAAACTGATGAAGAACCATAGCATTATAATCTAGGTAAGCAGGAGGCAACCCAATATCATCCCCATGTATGGGTATACCAAGAAAGTTAGCTACACGAGTTGCATAAATTGCACCAAACAAATCTCTAGTTAAACCATTAAGATGCAACCTACGTGCAACAATAGCCCCCAAGTTTTATTGTTTATCTCCTAAAACAGCACTCTTGAGAACACTAAGATCGGGAACACACATGTGACATGCCTCATCCTTACCGTTAAAGCATCTACCGACAAAGAGAGCAAAATAATGTATGGCAGGAAAATGAATGCTCCCTATGGTAGCTTGTGTTATTTCTTTAGATTCCTCCACAGTGATACTAGCAAGAAATTCTTTAAATTCAGATTTGTGAGGTTCAATAGCACTACCCCACCGTGGGAGTTTACAAGCAGTATTAAAATCTTCTAAGTCCATGGTATAAGATTTATCATATAGATCAAATAGGACATTGTGAGAATTGCGCGAGGATGTAAATTTAAACCTTCTCACAAATGAATCAGTTAAATAGAGGTATTGCCGGCACTTATCTGACACAAAGCTCTCAAGATTAGCGTTACGCACATATGCGTCAAATTCTTCCTTGATGCCTGCATGGACCATGAAATTCTCTGACGGCCATTCAGAAGGCCGCACTTGAGCCTCCCTTGGTAGTTCATTGTCCGTCTCGCGTATTGCGGGCCTTGGGCCTTGCTTCCATGAGGAACCACCTTGGTACATTTTCCTAAACATATTTCTTCCTCTAAAAAATTTCTGAAATTTTTAGTGACTAAAAATAAAAGTGAACCAAACTCAACAAGTGCCTAGAGGCTATATCATGCATTAAAACTACTTTTGACCACATAAATTTGACATGCAAGCTCAAGAATAGGGTTACCTAAGCAACAAAAAATTGCAATAAATAAAGCACTAGAACAAAAACTAATTGGATCATTGGAGGAGTCACATATCGAAGAACAATCCCCCAAAGCAGTTTTGTGAATGGAGCTTTGAGCAAGGAGATCGAAAATGGTAGCAAGATGAGCTAGAACACGGGTTTGAGCTGGTGGATGATTTTTTCTGGAGGAAGACGAAGTGTGTGGGTGCAAGAATAAATGGAGGGGTCCCACCTGGGGTCCATGAGGTAGGGGGGGGCGCGCCCTCCACCCTCGTGGGCACATGGTGGGTCCCCCTGGTGTGTTCTTAGTGCCAATAATTCTTAAATATTCTGGAAAAAATCATATTAAATTTTCAGGGCATTTGGAGAACTTTTATTTTTGGGGTATTTTTTTTATTGTAAGGATAATTCAGAAAACAGATAGAAAATACTATTTTTACTTTATTTAAGATAAATAACAGAAAGTAAAAAGGAGGGTAGAGAAAGTTGTGCTTTCTAACTTCATCCATCTCATGCTCATCAAAAGGAATCCACTAACAAGGTTGATCAAGTCTTCTTAACAAACTCATTCCGAATCGCATGAAACCGGAGAAATTTCGAATAACACTAGGTTACCTCAACGGGGATATGCACATCCCCAATAATAAGAATATCATATTTCTTCTTGACAGTAGGAAGAGAAAATTCAAAACCTCCAATAATAATCGTTGAAAATTTTCCAATAGAATTGATACTATGGACTTGGGGTTGTTTCCTCGGAAAGTGTACCGTATGCTCATTACCATTAACATGAAAAGTGACATTGCCTTTGTTGCAATCAATAACAGCCCCTGCAGTATTCAAAAAGGGTCTACCAAGGATAATCGACATACTATCATCCTCGGGAATATCAAGAATAACAAACTCCGTTAAAATAGTAACGTTTGCAACCACAACAGGCACACCCTCACAAATACCGACAGGTATAACAGTTGATTTATCATCCATTTGCAAACATATTTCAGTAGGTGTCAAATTATTCAAATCAAGTCTACGATATAAAGAGAGAGGCGTAACACTAACACCGGCTCCAAGATCACATAAAGCAGTTTTAACATAGTTTCTTTTAATGGAGCATGGTATAGTTGGTACTCCTCGATCTCCAAGTTTCTTTGGTATTCCACCCTTAAAAGTGTAATTAGCAAGCATGGTGGAAATTTCAGCTTCCGGTATCTTTCTTTTTATTAGTAACAATATCTTTCATGTACTTAGCATAAGGATTCATTTTAAGCATATCAGTCAAATGCATACGCAAAAAGATAGGTCTAATCATTTCAACAAAGTGCTCAAAATCCTCATCATCCTTTTTCTTGGATGGTTTCGGAGGAAAAGGCATGGGTTTCTGAACCCATGGTTCTCTTTCCTTACCATGCTTCCTAGCAACAAAGTCTCTCTTATCATAACGTTGATTCTTTGATTGTGGGTTATCAAAATCAACAGCAGGTTCAATCTCTACATCATTGTTATTGCTAGGTTGAGCATCAACAGGAACATCATCATTAGCATTATCACTAGGTTCATGTTCATTACCAGATTGTGTTTCAGCATCAGAAATAGAAATATCATTGGGATTCTCAGGTGTGTCAACAACAGGTTCACTAGAAGCATGCAAAGTCCTATCATTTTTCTTTTTCTTCTTCTTAGAAGGACTAGGTGCATCAACATTAATTTTCTGAGAATCTTGCTCAATTCTCTTAGGGTGGCCCTCAGGATACAAAGGTTCCTGAGTCATTTTACCACCTCTAGTCACAACTCTAACATCATTATCATTTTTCTTATTGTTTAATTCATTGAGCAAATCATCCTGAGCCTTAAGTACTTGTTCTACTTGAGTGGTAACCTAAAAGCATATTTACTAATAAGTTTAAGTTCACCTTTAACTCTAGACATATAATCACTCAAGTGTTCTAGCATATCATCATTGCATTTCAATTTTCTACCAACATAAGCATTGAAGTTTTCTTGTTTAACAATAAAGTCATCAAACTCATGCAAGCATCGGCTAGCAAACTTAGTAGATGGGATTTCACATTTATCAAATCTATAAAAAGAATTTACCTTTACTACCTGTGTTGGGTTATCAATACCATGTATTTCTTCAATAGGTGGTAAATCCTTAACATCTTCAGCTTTAATACCTTTTTCTTTCATAGATTTATTTGCCTCTTGCATATCTTCGGGACTGAGAAATAGAATACCCCTTTTCTTCGGAGTTGGCTTAGGAGTTGGTTCAGGAAGTGTCCAATCATTTTCATTACTCAACATATTATTCAATAGCAATTCGGCTTGATCAACAATTCTTTCCCTGAAAACACAACCAGCACAACTATCCGGGTAGTCTCTGGAAGCATCGGTTAGTCCATTATAAAAGATATCAAGTATTTAATTTTTCTTGAGAGGATGATCAGGGAAAGCATTAAGTAATTGGAGAAGCCTCCCCCAAGCTTGTGGGAGACTCTCTTCTTCAATTTGCACAAAATTATATATTTCCCTTAAAGCAGCTTGTTCCTTTTAATAGAGTACCAGACCAAAGAATTAACACTTAGTGAATACATGAACTCCTCAAACTACGGTCATCACCGGTAAGTATCCCGGTTATTGTCACTTCGGGGTTAACGGATCATAACACATAATAGGTGACTATAGACTTGCAAGATAGGATCAATAACTCATATATATATTCATGAAAACATAATAGGTTCAGATCTGAAATCATGGCACTCGGGCCCTAGTGACAAGCATTAAGCATAGCAAAGTCATAGCAACATCAATCTCAGAACATAATGGATACTAGGGATCAAACCCTAACAAAACTAACTCAATTACATGATAAATCTCATCCAACCCATCACCGTCCAGCAAGCCTTCGATGGAATTACTCACGCACGACGGTGAGCATCATGAAATTGGTGATGGAGGAAGGTTGATGATGACGATGGCGACGGATTCCCCTCTCCGAAGCCTCGAACGGACTCCAGATCAGCCCTCTCGAGAGAGATTAGGCTTGGCAGCGGCTCCGTATCGTAAAACACGATGATTCCTTCTCTTTTATTTTTTCTCCCCGAATGTGAATATATGGAGTTGGAGTTGAGGTCGGTAGAGCACCAGGGGGCCCATGAGGTAGGGGGCGCGCCCAGGGCCCACCCTCATGGACAGGGTGTGGGCCCCCTGGCCTTGATTCTTTCGCCAGTATTTTTTATATATTCCAAAAATATTCTCCGTTGATTTTCAGGTCATTCCAAGAACTTTTATTTCTGCAAAAAAATAACACCATGACAATTCTGCTGAAAACAGCGTCAGTCCGGGTTAGTTTCATTCAAATCATGCAAGTTAGAGTCCAAAACAAGGGCAAAAGTGTTTGGAAAAGTAGATATGTTGGAGATGTATCAGTCTTCGGTTCACCGGATAACCTCCGAAGCGAAGAGTTGATCTTCGACGTCGTCCCTTTCCTCAGCGGTTATCACGCACTGCTCGGAAGGACGGCCTTCGCCCGCTTCAACACGGTCCCGCGTTATGCTTACCTAAAGCTTAAAATGCCCGGACCTCGCGGCGTTATTACAGTAAATGGGAACATGGAGCGCTCCCTCCATACCGAGGAGCATACCGCGGCTCTCGCAGCTGAAGAACTAGGTGCCTTTATCAAACCGAACATTACCCCGGCATTCAAGCCCCTGGACACTATCAAACGAGTGCGGTCTACCCCATAGAATGACAGCCTGGCTCATCCAGAGCTAGATTAGCAATCCGTCCTCCGCCACAACCCCAACTGGATGGCGGCATACGTACCGCGCGTACATGACTATGCACTAAAGATACCATGGGTACGGACGGAGGCGTACGGAAAACACGGTCCACGGCACGGCTCTACCCTATCCGGACCTTTATATCCTTCCATCTTTTTCTACTTGTTTTTTTTCTTTTTCAGGTTCTTTACAACCTACACCACTCTTCGATGGTACTTAGGGTCCTTTTCCAGGCCCCGTATATACACTCAATTATCGATCCTCTCAAAGGACCATATAATATAGGGAAAGGCGGCACAGACGTGCGACAGAGTGTCCAAAAGATTTTCAAGATCATCTTTTCAAATTTATACCTGTATACAGCTTTCCCTTGTTCTTGGCATGTAAAATGGCCCTGATGCTTATAGCATCCTCTGTAAAAATATGTTTTGAAGTACCAATCAGACTATAATGGAAACAGTTTTCGCCCAACCTTGTTCGGTATTGGCTTATTTTGTAATCCGTTTTCCCACTTTATGTCCGAATTGGCATATACACCTTGGTACGACTAAAATCGCCAGGGGATCTATATATATTCTCAACAATAGAAAGTCTGAACACTCTCAGGGTATACTTCGGCGTCCCGAATACTGCATTATATGCATCGGCTCCGAATCACGTCTTTGGTCAATAGTTGGGTTGCCCGGCTCCTGTGCTTGCTACCTTACGTTCCGTTTTTTCGGCTAAGGTAGTAAAGGGAGAACTACTGCGATTGTGTTTCCGACTGGCCCGGTCAAACACCTCAGTAGAGAAAGCCGAAAACTGACTGTCGTGATGCGGTGAGAGCTGGTCAACAATTCAGTGACTTACTAAATCTCTAGCGGTTTCTTCCATATTACACACAGGGGGGATAACACTTTATGATAAATGCATACAATATATTACAAGGCCTTGGTTTATATTACAAAGCTTTGCTTCATACAATATCTGGGCAGTTCGGACACATTCAGTCGAACATGACGTCCTTTGAGCACTGACCCTCTATCAGGCGGGCACCTTCCAAGACGTCCTCAAAGTAACACTCTGGCATACCGTGGTCCTTGCCCCCGGGCGGACCCTCGACGGCCACGATGGCGGACTTCATTTTGGCCCAGTGCATCTTGACACGGGCAAAAGCCATCCGCGCGCCTTCTATACACGCCGAGCGCTTCATGGCCTCTACTCGGGGCAAGGCGTCGCCAAGCAGCTTGACCAAACCGAAGTAGCTGCTCGGAATAGGTCCGGCTGGCCATAGCCGAACTATGATGTCCCTCATGGCCAAATCAGACATCCTATGCAGCTCTGCCAACTGAATCATCTGATTATTCAGCAGCGCTGGCCGCTCCGGTGCCAAGTACTGCGACCAGAAGAGCTTCTCTGTCGCATTCCCTTCTTGGGCCCAGAAATACTCGGCGCGTCGGCAGCACTCCTCGGGAGATCTGCAAAAGCGGATGGAGCACTCCACAGTCGATTTAGCAAAGCATATCTCCGACCATCGAATATACTCTATAAAAGAAAAGGCTTACTAGCCGCTATCTGTCCGACTTGCTTAATCTCCTTGCAAGCTGCCCGGGACTTGGACCGAGCCTCCTTCGCAACTTGAAGAGCCTTGGTGATTTTGGCCGCTTGGGCCTTGTTACTCTCCTCCAAGGACTCACACTTGGTGGCGGCTTCCTGGAGCGCTTGCTCTACTTCGGTCACCCTCGGTTCATACTGAATGCGGACGGCCTCTTCGGCTTCTACATCTGCAGCCGCTTTCTCTGCGGCTTCTTTGTTTGCCCTCGTCTCTTTCTCGGCTTCGCTAAGGGAACTCTTGAGGGCCTCGACCTCGGTCGTGTTGCCTACAATCATTTACATAGTAGCACTTGAGCTTAAACTCTGAGTTGGCATTATGATTTAGGCTTGTAAAACGGTATTTTTAAACAAAAAAGCATACATTGGGCCCCATCGAACTTCTTGTTAATACGGTCGATCTCATCGTCAGCCAGCTTCAGTTTCCGCTGGAGTTCGGTCACTTCAGCATCCTTAGCTGAGGCCGCTAATAGTGAAGCCTGTTTATCAAAATAGATGAACGCATTATCTCCGACGACTATTTGATCCTCTATCCGGCTCTTTTTTCCAAAGACTCAAATAGAGTCTCAAGGGCTACTATCTATACACAGGCATATTCTTCCAATACAAAAAGCGGCTAAATCATGTTATATCACTTACCTCAAAACCATTAACAAGCTAGTGAAAGCTTTGTTCAGACCACTTTTAGCGGATTGAACCTTCTCAACCATCGCACCCATCAGTGTACGGTGCTCTTCCACGACAGAAGCACGTTGAAGTGCTTCCCTCAACACATCCGGCGCCTCCGGATTGATAGAGGTCGCCGGTGGAGTCGACACTCCCCCTTCCCTTGAAGGGGCTGCTCGCTTGACTCCGGAGCCATGTGGGTCTCCGGAGTGGTATTCGGCGGGGGGCCAGACTGATCCGGGCCCCCGTCGCCAGTTTCCATGGGGGTAGTATCCCCCATGTTTTCGGCAGTCGAGGCATCACCCTCTAGCGCCGCTTCAGCAGCCTTCCGCACCCCCTGGCCTAGAGAGGTCCTTTGGGACAACACCTTGATGTCATCCACGGCTCGTGGCGGAGAGGCTGGCGGAGGCATTTTGCTCTCCATCATCTCCGGCGCCAATGAATTTCCCGAAGATGATGATTGTTGGGGGAGATCACGGGCCGGACTCAAAATGCATAAATAAAATGTTATCCTACGATCTGTAAAAGGCCAGATATAGGTATAGTATCTTTAAATACATAAGATTCGGCCCGGGGCTTCGGCCTGAGGCGCCACTTGGGATGACTTCGGCGTCTGAATCCGAATCATCCGAAAGGGAAATCTTCCCCTTCTTGGATGCTCCGCTTCTAGGTCCGTGGACGCCGCCCTTTTCTTCTCTCCCTTGAGGGGAGAATTGATCTCCTCCTCCTCCTTCTCCTCATCTTCATCTCCCTCATGGGAGGAGAGAACCTCGGTGTCTTCTGATGCGATGTCTGAAGAACCTTTACGGCGGAGGCCACTTCTGGCCTCCTTGCCCTTCTTCTTGGCCTTCTTCTCCAGTGCCTAGTATGACACCGGAACCAGCATCTTCATTAGCAGGGGGATAGCTGGGTCTTCGGGTAGCAGAGCCAGACATTTGATCTGCTCCACTTTCTTCATCCAGACCTGAAGGAGAAAAGGAAGGCTTAATATACTCCTCGAATCTACAAGTAGATGTTATGTTTGGAAATCTGAAAACTTACTGGAGTGGCCGGGTGAGCGTGGTCGAGGCCGAGGTCTTCGGTCGTTCCCGGCCACGATTCCTGGGCCTTGAAAAGTAGCTTTCAAATTTCTTCGTGCATCATGCTGAAGAAGCGCTGCAGGGTCTTAGGGCCGGACGGATTGAACTCCCACATATGGAGAGTCCGGTGCTAGCAGGGGAGAATCCGGTCAAAAAGCATCACCTGGATCACATCGGCGAGCCTGGTTTTCTTCTCTATCACACCCTTGATGTGCTTCTACAGCGTCATCACCTCGTTGGACGATGCCCAGTCCAAGCCCTTTTTAACCGACGAGGTGAGCCGCATTGGAGGCCCAGATTTGAACTCAGGAGTGGCGGCCCATGTGGCGTCGCGAGGTTCTGTGACATAGTACCACTCCTTTTGCCATCCCTTCATAGTCTCCACGAAGGCCCCCCGGGGCCAACTGACGTTGGGGAGCTTGCTCACCATGGCGCCACCGCAATCCGCGTGTTGACCATTGACCACTTTTGGCTTCACATTGAAGACCTTGAGCCATAGTTCGAAGTGGGGGGGGGGGGGTGCGGAGGAACGCTGTCGGATCACGAGTTCCGGCAAAACCCTTAAGGTTCGAACACTGGGGTGCGCGTGAAGATCTCCCCTCCCTATCGATCCGCGTCCTAACTTAGTCTAGATCTCATGAACTAACTCAACAAACTCGCAACACAAAGAACACGAGATTTATACTGGTTCGGGCCACCATTGTGGTGTAATACCCTACTCCAGTGTGGTGGTGGTGGATTGCCTCTTGGGCTGAGGATGAACGGTACAAAGGGAAGAACAGCCTCCTCAGGTTGAGGTGTTCTTGTGCTTGGTGCACTTGTGTGGCTGAGGATCATCTTTTTTCCTCCGCCTATGGTGGTGGCCAGTCCTATTTATAGAGGCCCTAGTACTCTCCCCAAATATTGAGCGGGAAGGGAGCCAACAACAGCCAATTTGAAAGGGTACATCTAGTACAAGCTATCCTGACAAAAGGTGGTCTTCGCCTGCCAAAGGCTCTGGTGGTGACGCCGCCCTGGGCTCCATGGTGACCTCCGTCTTGCCGTCCTTCTGGTCTTGGTCTCGTTGCACCAATATGAAAACCTTTGCTTGATGCCTCGGTACTCCGCGCCTGCGCTTGCCCCCTTAGCACCAAAGAGGAAACAAGGACGTTGCGCACGCTGGCACTCGCCCGGCGCCCGCCTGGTCTCGATCGTCATGGCTTACGTCACGAGCACCTCGCAAGGTTTGCCCGACCTTGAACTCTCCGCCCCTCATGAGCTGGCCTGATGAGGCTGCTGCTGAGGAGGTCTTGTGTCGTCCGCCTCGCGAGGCTTGGCCCCTCGTGAGGGTCTTGATTCCTTGTTGATGAAGATGGGCCGTACATGACTGCTAGCAAAGCCACGCCATGGGCCGCAGGCAGGCAAGTATGGGGACCCCCATTCCCAGGACGCCGACAGTAGCCTCCGGGCCCAAGGCGTGCTCGGGCTTGGCTTCGAGGCGAAGCCAAGGTTCAAGTGCGGAGCGCCACGGGCCCCAATAGCCTGCAGCCTCGGTCGGCGCATGGCGGTTGATTGGAGGTGGGCATCTCCACTTCCCCACGCTACCTCGGCAACTGCCCGACTATCAAATGGCTGGCATGGACAACGTTCGCCCTCACTGTTTCCTTTCGCCTAGCTCAGATCCCCTTTCTTGCTCCCCGCTTCCGGAATCTTTAGATCCGCTCCCATCCTTTCCTGCACCAGCGACCCATGGCACCCCGGAGGGTCAAGCCCGCCTCGTCGCTGGTGTCGTCTGCGGCGAAGTCTTGGCATGAGCCTGCCCTCGACTCGCCCAATGTCTCGGAGAAAAACCTCGCTGCCACGCGCCTGCTGACGGCAGGGGAGAGTAATGAAAGGGGGAAGACGGAGCTCCGAGTTGCCTCCGACGTGCCGGAGCTCGAGGGGAGCGCGTTCTTCCCCTTCTTCACGAGCAGTATCGCCGCTGGGTTGGTTCCTCCCTTCTCCGATTTTTCTATGAGGTCCTCGACCACTACGGGCTGCAGGCGCTACATCTCCATCCCAACTCCGTCCTTCTCTTGTCCATCTTTGCCTACTACTGTGAGGCGTATCTGGGCGTGATGCCGTCCGTCGCCCTGCTGCGCCACTTCTTCTTCCTCCGTGCCAGCGAGTGCCATATCTCCGGGTGCGCCAATTTCATCATGGCCGGCAAGGCCAACTCGATCTCAAACACCGGGAAGAAGGCCGACAACCTCAGGGCCAAATGGGTCATGATGAGCGCCAAGCGTGTCCACCCGCACTTGGCGCTGCCGATGGAGAAGCCCCAGGCCGACAAGGCATGGTCCTGCGTGAAGCTCAGCGATGAGCGGGCAACATTGGTGCTGGAGCAGATGAAGTCCGACTAGAAGCCCGGCAATGCAAAGGTGGCGAGGATTACAGGGGCCATGCTCCTGAGGGACTTTTTGGCGCTGCGCGTGGCCCCGCTGCAGGCCCGTTCGCGCCCCTTGTGGGAACTTGGGGATGAAGAGGACAAGGTTCGCCTGAGCTCGGAGGCCTTGTTCGGCGAGGAGCTGACCGCAGCTCTCCGCATCCTTGTCGGGGACGATCAGGAGTATCCTCCGAATGTCTTCACTCCCTTGTTCCACCACAAGGACAGTGCGCTAATCGTGGCCTCCAAGCCGACCTTTTGATGGACGAGGTCTGGTTTCATCGGTGCTCACCGGGGCCCGTGCGGCGCCGGCTCCAGTGGAGCTGTGTTCTGGTGAGTCCCATGAGGAAGAAGACAGGGAGGAAGACTCGGAGGTGACCCCCGAAGGGACGGGGGAGACCTCCCCCCTGAGTAAGGCTGACATCCTCCGCGCCTTCCCTGACGATGACGAGGCCAACACTTCCCAGGAGAAGGAGGAACTGCCCGTGATCCCGACGAGGAGCAGGTCGGCGCTGGTCCTCCGAGATTCTGCTTCTGCTCCGGTGTCGGCTGGAGCCACTTCTGGTTCAACTGCCGCTCCTGTTTCAGCTTCTGGAGCAGGTGCGCCCGTGCCCTGGGTCACGACGCTCTCCGGCTTCAAGCTCACCAAGCGAAAGGTGGACTACGTTGCTATAGACCAGTAAGTGCCCTGCCTCGCCTTGTTCCTGCTGCTAATGCTCGTTTCCGACTCTCTTTGCTTGTTGTGTAACCAGGCTGTCGTCTGCGGTGAAGAGGAGAAGGGAGAGCGAGGTGGTGCTGCTTGAGTCCGCGTCACCTCCTGCGACCGTGCCCCTCTCCACGGGCAAAGGAGGGGATAGTGCTTATTCTTCTCCAGCCCAATCGTCCTCGTGAGGCTCGGTGGAGCATCCTCAGGAGGAGTCAGCCCCCGAAGCACCACTGGCTTAGGAGGTGCCGGCGTCCAGCACGGCTGGTGAGGTTCAGGAGCCCTTGATCTCCCAGGCTCTGGTGACAACGTCGCCCCCTTCTCCTGCTGCGCCCCTGGCCCCAGGTTCTTCTGCTTCCTCAGCCATCCTGGAGCGCACCTTTTCGGAGATGGCCCGGCTGCGGGAAGATCTCCAGGGCACGGACTCGCACCTGGTGGCAGGGCGCTTGGAGCTGGTCTCTGGCTGGCTTCACTCCGACTCGGCAGTCCGAGCGTCGCTAAGCCAGGCTGCGGCGGCCTCCGAGAAGGAGAAGCAGGCCGCGGCGGCCTCCGAGAAGGAGAAGCAGGCCGCTGCCAAATCTACAGCCGATCGCAAGACGGCATTGAAGGACACCGAGGTCGCCCGCGGCCGCTACCGAGAGCTGGAGGATGAGCTGAAGGACCTGCGCGACCATCATGCGGAAGAATCATGCGGCCGCCAGGCGAAGGAGGAGGAGATGAAGGCCTGGGAGGATGCCATCAAGGGCCGCGACGCCGAGCTGGGAGAGCTGTCGAAGGCGCAGGCAGCGAGCCCAACCGGCTGGAGGAGTTGGAGCGGAAGGCGAGGGCGAAGGAGGCCGACCTTGATGCCAAGGCAAGGGTCTTTGCCGAAGACCGCGCGGCCTTCTCGACCCTCGAGGAGAGGTCCCACGTGGCGCTGAAGACCATGTACGAGAAGGGCTTGGAGAAGTCGCTAGCTAGCGACGAGGATTGCCCTACTCAGCTGCTTCCCTTCCTGGTGCAAGCGCTCGAGGAGGTCATGGCAGGCATCGGTCCTATGGCGGAGGCAGAGGCTCGCGTCCTTTCCTTAGCCGCGCTAACACGGGTCTTCAGCCACCTACACCTTCGCGACACCAGCGCTTGTCTTGATGAGCTGCTGGAACCTGTAGCTGACGAACACTGCGCGGCTACCACGGCGGCCGTGAAGGGTCAAGTGGAAGCCTTGCTGAAGAAGTTCGATGCCTTCGCCCCCGTGCCCTCGACCGGTGATGCACGTGAAAGCAATGCCACTCAGGAGGGGTCACCTTTTGGAGGTGCCGGCGGTGTCTGGGGGTGACTTGCTGATGCTTTCCTGCTTTATTCCTGCAACATGTACCATGCCTCGTGGAGGCGTTAAACTTGCGTTTGATATTGTGAGAACAATATATATTGTAATATTCGCTTTGAGATTTTGCGTCTTTCTTCCTATTTGCTTTGTGTTCTGCGTCGGCAGAGCCCGGCCCCGCGCATACCTCAACCGCCGTTGGGCCGACCGGAAACCAGGACGGACCAAGAAGTGAGGGGCTACGTGACCAGTTGGGCTCCTGAGTCGCGATGCTCAGAAGTCCCCCTTGACACGTAAACAACCTATAGGAAGGATACGCGATGATAGGTTAATGTTCTACGTCGGCAGAGCCCGGCCCCACGCATACCTCAAGCGTCGTTGAGCCAACTGGAAACCAGGACGAACCAAAGAGTGAGGGGCTACGTGACCAGTTAGGCTCTTGAGTCGCAATGCTCAGGAGTCCCCCTTGACGTGCAAACATTCTCCGTACCTTTGCCCTCGCCGAGGCTCGGCTCAGGAGGGGCATGCGACGACCAGGTCTGGGGGACCTGGTTGGGTGGCGTACGCTTGGGCGTGACCCAAGCGCAGCCCCCGTGCCTAGCCCCCTCGCGCGGCTCTCCCGAGGGGAGGCGTTGCAGTGAGGCCGAACACTGAGCTTTGGGGCTCCCTGAGGTTGGTACGGCCGTGGGGCCGCCCTCAGTTATTTATCACCAGCGCGGAGCGTAGTGCTTCCGCTTGTGCACGGGCATAGCCGCTCCTCGATAGTATTGACGGCTAGTGCGGAGCATGGTGCTTCCACTTGGGCGTGGGAGGCGGACTCCCTACTGCGGAGAGCCCTTAGGGCGTGTACAGCCCCGCCCTGACATGTGGCCTGCATGGCAGGGCTAGACGAGGTGTACCTGGGAACTCATGAGCCAGCGCGGGACTCACGAGGCCCTACCTCAAGGCGGGTTGCGCCTGGTCTTGATTCTTGTTTGTTGTCCTGGTCCTGTGAGGTGGTTAGACAACCTGCGCCAAACAAATCTCCTGAGGTCATCGCGTGAAGAAGCCAAGCACCAACGGCCCCAGGAGGTGACGTGAACGGGGCCGGCCCGCCGGACAGAGCTTAGCCGCTGGATTTATCAACGCTGCAGGGACGGGCCCGAGCATAGACGTCGTGCTTAACTTACTCACGCGAGAGGTTCTGAAGAAAAACGGCCGGCACGCGGCTCTCACGGTGGGTGACAATCAAGCAGGCGATAGGCATAGATAGATTAAGCATGGAAAGCAACCTAGCTCAGGTAAGTGCAGGGAAGATGCATGCCACCGGGTCAGACCTGAGTGCCTTGGGGATGATGCAGCCCGAGGGGCGCCCCCATTAGGGTAAGCTAAAGACATAAAAGGAAAGATACACGCCACAGGGACGGACCCACGCGGCCTGGGAATGATGTAGCCCTGGGGGAGCTCCTAGCTGAATGAACTTTGGAAAATGTCACCTCGCTCTGTTGATGAAGGAGAGTTGAGGTAGCTGAAGGCGTGCGGCGAAAGGGCTGCCCCTCATGAGCCACTTGGGCCCTGAGGATCGGGAGGCCCTAGGGGCCCAGGGGGTTCCTCGAGGACCATCTTCATCTTCGTCAGCGCCGCGTGGTGCCTGGCCTCCTGAGCTGCCAGGATGCTCCGCGGGTTGCGATGATAGGCGGCCGCCATGCTCGGCAGACCGAAGGGCATGCGAACGTAACTGTGAGGTGGGCCCTCGCAGCGTCCCACGCGCGAAGGACAGAGAAGCTCCTGAGAGGCGGCCCGATTGAGCCCTGGAACATCGATGCAGACACGCAGCTTGGCATCCTCGCCTGGATGGGGAGCTGCGCCTGGTGAGCGGCGGCTGCCGCGCATGGCCCTCGCGTCTTGGAGTTCCTGAGTGGTCTTGGTGATGAACTCTTGAGCGGTGGGCATTCCTTGCCCTGTGTTCTCCTGAGGGAAATGTGCCGCGAAGCACACCTCCAAGTGGTTCCCAAGCGCCTCCCTCGTGATGCTGGCAAAGTCTGAGGCCCTCTAGAAGAGAGCCCCCGAGCCCTGCCCTAGAGGGGCACTGGGCGTGTCTCCCTATGCGATAGAGGGAGGCGCCCCAGGCGCGGACGCTGATACTGACGAGGCGCTGCTTGCCTGAGGCCCTGCGTGATGCAGCTGCTTCTTCTTCTTGGGGGTGGCCTCAGGAGGGTGCTCACCCTGACTCTCGGGGTCGTCGATTGCAGCAGCTTGGAAGGCACACTCGAGGGAGCACACCGCGTCTCTTTCTTCGCACGGGACTATGATGATTCCGCCGCTTCCCGGCATCTTGAGGACATTGTAGCCGTGATGGGTCACCGCCATGAACTTGGCTAGGGCTGGATACCCGAGGATGGTGTGGTATGGCAGGTGGATGTAGGCGACATTGAAGTTGATGAGTTCGGTGCGGTAGTTGTTGCGTTCCCTGAAGGTAACGGGGAGGCGGACCTGCCCGAGGAGTAGTAGAGCCGTCGGTCACTCCTAAGAAAGGCTTGGTAGGCTGAAGCTGATCATATGGCATTTGGAGGTTGTCGAACGTGTCGACGGACAAGACATTGAGCCCTACGCCGCCGTTGATGAGGGTCTTGGTAACTTGCATGTTGCTGATGACTGGCGAACAGAGCATTGGGAGGACACCGGCAGTGGCCGCGCACTTGAGCTGATCTGCCGAACTGGACGTGATGGGGCACCTGGACCATCTGAGTGGGCGTGTGGCCTCGAGCTTGGGCAGAACTGCATTCACTTCACGGGCAAACTGTTTGAAGATACGCTGCGAGGCTGGGGCTTGAGCTCCGCCCAAGATGCAGGCAACAGTGCGTGGCTCCTAGAAGCCCCCAGCCCCCTCGTCTTGATGGTGGTCGTCATTCCTTCTGGATGGTGGTGGTAATGGAGGAAGGCCTGCGTTGCCTTGAGGATGAGCCTCACGAGGCTGGTCCCTCCAGGCGCCCTCGCGAGGATGATCCTGCTAGCGGTCCTCATGAGGCCGGTCGTGCCACTCCTGGCGTGGGCCACGGTCGCCCCAGCGTCCGCCACCATGTCCTCCTCCTTGGCCGTAGCCCCGGTCGCTGCGCTCGGGGCGTCGACCGAAGCGTCCTTCTCGAATGGCTCTGAGCTCTTGACAGTCGCTGGTATTGTGGGTATGCAGGTTGTGGAAGGCGCAGAATGGTCGGCTGCCCTTAGATGACTCAGGCTGGTCTCTGCCGCGCTTGGTGTCTGGTTTTGCCGCGAGCACGGCTGCTCCCTTGCGCTTCACGTCCTTGGCCATGGTCTTTTTCTCCTCTGGGTCTACATCAGGGAGCTCGAGGAGGGAGAGGCGCCTGAAACACCCACGATGCGGCTATATCTCCCACGTGTCGAAGCACGACTTAGAGGCATAACCGCATTGTAAGCAATGCCGCAAGAGGGGTAATCATTACACATCCCATGTACTGAATAAGGAAAGAGGTACGTAGATGGCTTACAATCGCCACTTCACACAATACATGAATAAAACATTACATCATCCAGATACAATCAAGGTCCGACTATTGAACCAAAATAAAAGAAGACTACCCCAAATGCTACAGATCCCTGATCGCCCCGACTGGGCTCCACTACTGATCAACTGGAAAACAGAACAACACAAAGAACGAGAACTTCATCGAGCTCCTCCTTGAGCTCGATAGCATCATCTGCACGGTATCATCGGCACCTGCAAACTGGTTTTGGAAGTAAACTGTGAGTCACGGGGACTCAGCAATCTCACACCCTCGCGATCAAGACTATTTAAGCTTATGGGTAGGGAAAAGGTATGTGAGGTGGAGCTGCAGCAAGCACTAGCAAGTATGGTGGCTAACTTACACAAATGAGAGCGAGAAGAGGAGGCAAAGCACGGTCGAGAATCTATGATCAAGAAGTGATCCTAGACTACTTACGTTCAAGCATAACTCCAACACCGTGTTCACTTCCCGGACCCCGCCGAGAAGAGACCATCACGGCTACACACGCGGTTGATGCATTTTAATTAAGATAAGTTTCAGGTTTTCTACAATCGAACATTAACAAATTCCCATCAGCCCATAACCATGGGCACGACTTTCGAAAGTTCAAAACCCTGCAGGGGTGTCCCAACTTAGCCCATCACAAGCTCTCACGGTCAACGAAGGATATTCCTTCTCCCAGGAAGACCCGATCAGGCTCGGAATCCCGGTTACAAGACATCTCGACAATGGTAAAACTAAACCAGCAAAGCCGCCCGATGTGCCGACCGGATAGGTCAAGCTACGAGTAAAACCAGCCCTCAAGTTTCCCCGAGGTGGCCCCGCAGGCTGCCCGTTTCGGACCAACACTTAGAGAAGCACTGGCCCGGGGGGTTAAAATAAAGATGACCCTTGAGTCTGCAGAACCCAAAGGAAGGTGGTAGGTTGTTAGTGCAAATGGTAAAACCAAGGTTGGGCCTTGCTGGAGGAGTTTTATTCAAGGCGAACTGTCAAGGGGTTCCCATTATAACCCGACCTTGTAAGGTACGCAAAATCAAGGAACATAACACCGGTATGACGGAAACTAGGGAGGCAAGAGTGGAACAAAACACCAGGCATAAGGCCGAGCCTTCCACCCTTTACTAAGTATATAGATGCATTAATTAAATAAGAGATATTGTGATATCCCAAAAAATATCCATGTTCCAACATCGAACAAACTCCATCTTCACCTGCAACTAGCAACGCTATAAGAGGGGCTGAGCAAAGCTTTAACATGGCCAAACAACGGTTTGCTAGGATAAGGTGGGTTAGAGGCTTGGCTTAACAATATGGGAGGCATGATATAGCAAGTGGTAGGTATCGCAGCATAGGCATAGCAATAGAGCGAGCATCTAGCAACCAAAGATAGAAGTGATTTCGAGGGTATGGTCATCTTGCTTTAGATCCCGCAAGGAAGAAGAACGAGTCCATGAAGAAGATAACCGGACATAGTCGAGCGGATCCTCACAAACGCGACGTTATCGGAACTAACCCGAAGAAACAACACCAGAAAGAAGCAAACAACATGGTAAACAACCACCACATAAACATGGCATGATGCACAACCAAGTATGATGCGTGTCCGTATTAATGAAGCATGGCATGGCAAAGTGCACAAGCAATGCTAAAAATTAAGTGGAGCTCAATATGCAACTCCGTTGCTTATTAACGAAACACCACGTGACTTATTTAGTTCTCTCTCGTTTATGTACCCAACAAGATTAAGTGTTGATTAACATGGCAAGAGGTGAAGCATATGAAAAACTACCTATCTTGGCAAGTTTAAATGAGGCCGGAACAACAAACAACAAGTCCGGAAAATCCTCATGTGCATATTTATGGATTTGGTACTGTTCTACTGTATACACAATTTTAGAGTTTTTAAACATGCAAAGTAAAGCCACCATGTTAAACTATGCATTTTTCTACCCCATTTACATATAAAGTTTATTAAATTTGGAGCTACAGTTATTTAGTTATGAAATAAATCATTTTAGCATATTATAGGAGAAAATTTAATCAAACAACATTTTAAACATTTTAAACATGGATGAAAAAGACATATTATGAAACTACACAAAATTCTAAGCAACTTTCATGTTAAGTTTGTTTAAATCCGATGCACGGTTAATGAGTTATTATATGCACGATGCTTAGGGGTTTTTCTTTAAAACTGTAAATCCTCGGATAATAGCTAAAATCGCAGAACTGAAAAAAAAACATGACAAGGGCCAGATCTGCTGGGACTGGGCTGCTCACATTGGGCCTTGAGGCCGGTCGGCTAGGAGAGGGAGGCTGGAAGGGGGCGCTGGGCCTGCTTGCTGGTGGCCCACGCGGCCGCTGAAGCTGGGCCAGGGCGCTGGCTGCAGTCAACGCGGCAGGGATGAGCGGGTGTCCTTTGCATGATAGGAAGCAGAGCCGTGGCGGCACGGCTGCTCGCCGGAGACGAAGGAAGGGAGGCACACACAGCGGATCTGGACGGAGGGGGGTGGCGGATGCAGGTGAAGAAGCTCCAGGCAGAGAAGGTTCCATGGGGCGGCGGCGTCCTTGTTCGTCCCTGAGAGAGAGAGAGAGAGCGATTGAGAGAGAGGAAAATAAAGGAGGACCGGAGGATAGAGAGGAAGGGTCAGCGATCTGCGGGGCTCCAGCAAGGTTGGGGAGGTCCGACGGCATGACCTGCTGTTGCTATTGTCGCCAGCGGCGTGGACGTCTCCTCATGGACCCAAGGCGGGGTGGAGCAGAGCTTGGGGAGGCCGCGGCATGGGGTCGGAGGAGGCACTGCGGGATCGAGGGAGGGGATCCCGAGAGAATTTGGGTGGAGTGGCGGCGCGACGGGACAACTGCCTAGATTTTAGGGTTTGACCAAATAGACTAGGAGTGGAGTATATATACATCACAGACTAGGTTAGGGGCTACCTCGTCCCTCCGATCATAATCATACGATCGCGAATAAAAGGCTAGGGAGTCCAATTAACAAAACGGAGACGTTTTGTAGATGTTTGGGGATGATCCGGATCCAACGATGATGACTGTCGGGTCGGGTCCGAGGAAGTTTCGGACATGCACGCGAGGGGTCGGTTGGAACTTGTGGGCTGTGCAGAAGGGCTCGAGCTGAGAGAAGAGAGAGAGAGAGGCCCGACGACTGTTTCCGGAGACCGAAAACGTCCGACGTTAGACCGGCTATACTGCCGCTATAGTTATCCGTTGGGGCGACAAACGGACTCCAAATGCGATGAAACTTGACAAGCGGTCTATCTACACTATAATAAGACCACACACCAACTTTCATCCCATTCCAAGAACATTTTCTGGCTACTTATAAAATAATATTTCGGACATGCCGCAGGCGCGTGCAAGTGTGTCTGGGCTCAGAACGGATAATGGAAGAGGACGAGGAGACCGGGACGGATGCAAGTTTTGAAAACATGATGATGCAATGCACATGATGACATGAAAAGATGCAACACGCAAGCGAATGACAAGGCAACAACATCGAATAACTGGAAGACACCTGGCGCATCGGTCTAGGGGCGTCACAACACTCCACCACTACGAGAGGATCTCGTCCTGAGATCTAGAATGGCACCGGAGGAAAAAACGGAAGAGAAAGAGAAGAGGTAAAACTAAGTTGCTTCTTTGACAAACGAGTGAAACCGAAGAACCCTGAAAAGGTTAAGCCATTTCGAGAAAAGAATACAACGAAGATGAACGAAGTTGAAAACACTCCGTTAGAAAAGAGAAACAAGGAAGAACAAATTCGGGCAGCACTTCGGTTGAAAAGTGATACAAGACTTGATAAGATGAAAAGAACTTGAGCAGAGGGCACAACACTCCGATTAAATGGATAAGCATGAAAAGAACACGATCCTCACCATGCGAGATGATGAGTGAGGAGATTAACATCACAATGCCTCCGGATGAAGGAATAGAAGATAGATAATTGAAATAAAAGAATGGAGAGGAAAATGCCAACTTCTGTCACAATTGAGCTTGAAAAGGCATCCTTAGGAGAAAGGTCGAACAGAGTTGTTGGAAAATCAACAACAAAAACAAAAGCTGATTGTGGGCTTATGAAAAACATCCCAAAACTTGAGGTGAAATTTCTCCACTCACCGGAAAAAGAATTGGATTGATATGACAAGGAGATGAGAAACTATTTCACCGGGAGAATAAATGAAGAACTTGGGTCATTTATGAGCACCATAAATAGTAACAATCCTTAGGGAAAGTTTTAGGTGAAATATAACCCAAGATAACTCCAACGAAGAGGTTGATGGATTTAAAATGGCTCATTCTTGATAACTTGTGAATCATGAAACACGAAGGAAAATTATCAAGAATGACATAACACCACCTCAAAAGATAAGGTAAAAAGAATTGCACTCTGGATTGCAAGATGACGAATGCTTGAGCTCCTCTGAAAAGAATCTTGATATGCACTTCGAGAAGGAATTAAATCCTTGAAGAACCACCATGTAGAACCATCATGAAGAACTCCGGTAAACAAAAGAATGATCAAACGAAAGGAAAGAGAAGTTGAAAACACAAGGTGAATCCTTGTAACAATTTAGATGAATCTCCGTGGTGATATAATTGAAAGAGGTTGGAACTCCAGGAAAAAGAGAAGATGAACAATTGACAACAAGAATTAGTCATTGTGAACAACTCCGGAGGAACGAATCCATCATTTGGATGAAGCAAGAATAAGAATTATGTTATGCGTATCCTTCACCAATTTAAATTGATGACAAGCAATGGATTGCATACACTTATTCTCGTAGAAAGGATTAAGATAGATTTAGCGCAAACTTGAGGAAGGTCTTCAACGAACCTCCTGTAAGATTTAGAGAACGAGAGCTGAAAGCTGGAATGAATAAATCTGAGATGATGGACTCCGGATGATCAAACTGAAAAGACTCCTGAATTGCTCCGGATAGGTGGAAAGAATTCTCAAAATCGAAAACAACTATGAGAGGAAGGCATCAAGCTAGAACCATGAATCTTGAAGGGAACGGACCAAGATTTAGAGGAAACACTTCTTCGGTCTTCAAAAGTTGATAATGACGATGAGAAGCACCACCAAGACTTGTTGAGGCACTCCGGAATGAAAAATTAGAAAGGTTGAACCAACGATGAAAAGAATTTGAATGATCTTGGGGAAAGACATTTGACTGATGATGATTCATTCTTACGTCAAACTTTGAAAAAGAATTTGAGAGATAGCTCCGGGAAAATTAGAAGAGTCAGGTAAGATCCTGGGAAAAGACCTGCGGGTTAGGGCCCACTCAAAAGAAACACCGTAGAACGATTTAAAAGAGAGATTGCACCGGTTGAATTAAATGGCTTGAATGTGATAACATCCTCAAAAGAGCTTGAATGAATGCAGAGTGAAAACACGATTCTTTGAGATATCTTCATCACTCCGGAACAATTGAATAGCGAGAAATGGATGATTAAGAGGTGCACCGGAAAGAGAAGACATTTGAAACAAGGAAAAGGCATGTGATCAACATAGAAAGCTTGAATTGAATCCAGTGGAGAAGAAAAAATAATGACTAATGATGAACTTGAGGCTCCGCTAGTATCTTCATGAGCACCACCGGGTAAGAACATTGACGGAAAAGAATGGAGGGACTTCACATGAATAAAATGGATATTTGATTAAGAAATCTGAGTCCTTGAAGAAAAAGGGTGGGAGGGTGGGAAAAAAACAAAGGTAACTTGGGACAGATGAAACAAACACCGTTGAGAAGAACTAATAATTGATCATGCGGATGTTGAAATGATCGGATACACTTGAAGAGAAACACGCTGGTTGAAAAGAAATTGAAATGAGAAACTCGATGATCAAGAGGGATTAGTCTTCACATAGGAATATGAGAACACCTCTTAGGAAAGGTATGGAATCAACATTTGACTTCGAAGCAACTCGAATACCGCAACTTAAAGCAAAACAAAGGTTGGCTTACAGAATAAGCCGGAACAAACATATGATAGAGATTTCGTCCGAAGTTTCCGTGGTGGGGCATACACGGGCTCGATAGTACAGCACCATCATGTACAAGGCAGTGCACATGACATACGAAGCGTCCCCGAGTTAGCATAGCCAAGGACTCTTTAAGACACAACGAGACCACTGTAAAACCAACCGTGGATAGGCGGACCACTAGACGTCGAACCCCAATTTCATATCATACATCTGTTGGAAGGATATCCTAAGAGCTACTAGAATTCCCACTTATAAACTCCCGAAACTTTCTGGTTATGCAATCGGGTGTTGGGGATACAGGGGAAGCATAATATCTCACCCAAAACTAGCAAATCCTACATCCAGCTGTATCCATCCTTCAACACATAACCAAGAAACCTTCGGAAATCATTTACCTCAACCTTCGAAAAGCATCTGTTATACGAGTTATGGCAATACTCCCGAACTCCCGCCCCAGTACTAGGTGGCTTCGAGGTTATCTCACCAACAACTGCATAAAAGAGATTTTCGATGTCGGCGAACTCAGGTATTCCAGAACTGCAACGATAAAATTGTGACGACAACACCTCTGAGCTCAACTCCTCGGGACACTGCCACAACCCCTAAATGTCAGGAGGCACCAGGAACAATGTTCCCGTCACAAAACCATCGGAATGATTCCAAGATACCCGCGTGATCCTGAAAAAATTGTGAAATTTGAGAAGAGAAGAGTCAAAACTCTACGTTAGGATGCCTCACCAGAACGACGAAGGGACTGAGGAGTAAAAATAATCATACTCTCCGACATATATAATCCTATAAGACTCAAAACATTTTGTTCTAGACTCAACAACGCCAGCGATTCGATCAAGCAGGGGGCTTCTAAGTCGGGGAAGGCTCTGATACCAACTTGAAACGCCCACGATGCGGCTATATCTCCCATATGTCGAAGCACAATTTAGAGGCATAACCGCATTGTAAGGAATGTCGCAAGAGGGGTAATCATTACACATCCCATGCACTGAATAAGGAAAGAGGTACATAGTTGGCTTACAATCTCCACTTCACATAATACATGAATAAAACATTACATCATCCAGATACAATCAAGGTCCGACTATGGAACCAAAATAAAAGAAGACTACCCCAAATGCTACAGATCCCCGATCGCCCTGACTGGGCTCCACTACTGATTAACTGGAAAACAGAACAACACAAAGAACTAGAACTTCATCGAGCTCCTCCTTGAGCTTGGTAGCGTCACCTGCATGGTATCATCGGCACCTGCAAACTGGTTTTGGAAGTAATCTATGAGTCACGGGGACTCAGCAATCTCACACCCTCGCGATCAAGAATATTTAAGCTTATGGGTAGGGAAAAGGTATATATGTGGGGTGGAGCTGCAGCAAGCACTAGCTAGTATGGTGGCTAACTTACGCAAATGAGAGCGAGAAGAGGAGGCAAAGCACGGTCGAGAATCTATGATCAAGAAGTGATCCTAGACTACTTACGTTCAAGCATAACTCCAACACTGTGTTCACTTCTCGGACCACGCCGAGAAGAGACCATCACGGCTACACACGCGGTTGATGCATTTTAATTAAGATAAGTTTCAGGTTTTCTACAACCGGACATTAACAAATTGCCATCTGCCCATAACCGCGGGCACGGCTTTTGAAAGTTCAAAACCCTGCAGGGGTGTCCCAACTTAGCCCATCACAAGCTCTCACGGTCAACGAAGGATATTCCTTCTCCCAGGAAGACACGATCAGGCTCGGAATCCCGGTTACAAGACATCTCGACAATGGTAAAACTAAACCAGCAAAGCCGCCCGATGCACCGACAATCCCGATAGGAGCTGCACATATCTCGTTCTCGGGGCAACACCGGATAGGTCAAGGTACGAGTAAAACCAGCCCTCAAGTTTCCCCGAGGTGGCCCCGCAGGCTGCCCTTTTCAGACCAACACTCAGAGAAGCACTGGCCCGGGGGGGTTAAAATAAAGATGACCCTTGAGCCTGCAGAACCGAAGGGAAGGTGGTAGGTTGTTAGTGCAAATGGTAAAACCAAGGTTGGGCCTTGCTGGAGGAGTTTTATTCAAGGCGAACTGTCAAGGGGTTCCCATTATAACCCGACCGTGTAAGGAACGCAAAATAAAGGAACATAACATGGGTATGACGGAAACTAGGGCGGCAAGAGTGGAACAAAACACCAGGCATAAGGCCGAGCCTTCCACCCTTTACCAAGTATATAGATGCATTAATTAAATAAGAGATATTGTGATATCCCAACAAATATCCATGTTCCAACATGGAACAAACTCCATCTTCACCTGCAACTAGCAACGCTATAAGAGGGGCTGAGCAAAGCGGTAACATGGCCAAACAATGTTTTGCTAGGACAAGGTGGGTTAGAGGCTTGGCTTAACAATATGGGAGGCATGATATAGCAAGTGGTAGGTATCGCAACATAGGTATAGCAATAGAGCAAGCATCTAGCAAGCAAAGATAGAAGTGATTTCGAGGGTATGGTCATCTTTCCTGAGATCCCGCAAGGAAAAAGAACGAGTCCATGAAGAAGACAACCGGACGTAGTCGAACAGATCCTCACAAACGCGACGTTATCGGAACTAACCCGAAGAAACAACACCGGAAAGAAGCAAACAACATGGTAAACAACCACCACATAAACATGGCATGATGCACAACCAAGTATGATGCATGTCCGGATTAATGAAGCATGGCATGGCAAAGTGCATAAGCAATCCTACAAATTAAGTGGAGCTCAATATGCAACTCCGTTGCATATTGACGAAACACCACGTGACTTATTTAGTTCTCTCTCGTTTATGTACGCAACAAGATTAAATGTTGATTAACATGGCAAGAGGTGAAGCATATGAAAAACTACCTATCTAGGCAAGTTTAAATGAGGCCGGAACAACAAACAACAAGTCCGGAAAATCCTCATGTGCATATTTATGGATTTGGTACTGTTCTGCCCTATACACAATTTTAGAGTTTTTAAACATGCAAAGTAAAGCCACCATATTAAACTATGCATTTTTCTACCCCATTTACATATGAAGTTTATTAAATTTGGAGCTACGGTTATTTAGTTATGAAATAAATCATTTTAGCATATTATAGGAGCAAATTTAATCAAACAACATTTTAAACATTTTAAACATGGATGAAAAAGACATATTATGAAACTACACAAAATTCTAAGCAACTTTCATGTTAAGTTTGTTTAAACCCGATGCACGATTAACGAGTTATTATACGCACGATGCTTAGGGGTTTTCTGTAAAACTGTAAATCCTCGGATAATAGCTAAAATCGCAGAGCTGAAAAAAAAACATGACACGGACCAGATCTGCTAGGACTGGGCTGCTCACATTGGGCCTTGAGGCCGGTCAGCTAGGAGAGGGAGGCTGGAAGGGGGCACTGGGCCTGCTTGCTGGTGGCCCACGCGGCCGCTGAAGCTAGGCCAGGGTGCTGGCTGCGGTCAATGCGGCAGGGACGAGCGGGCGTCCTCTGCACGACATGAAGTAGAGCCGCGGCGGCACGGCTGCTCGCCGGAGACGAATTAAGGGAGGCGGAGACGGCGGATCTGGATGGAGGCGGATGCAGGTGAAGAAGCTCCAGGCAGAGAAGGTTCCATGGGGCGGCGGCGTCCTTGTTCGTCCCTGAGAGAGAAAGAGCGACTGAGAGAGAGGAAAACAGAGGAGGACCAGAGGACAGAGAGGAAGGGTCGGCGATCTGCGGGGCTCCAGCAAGGTTGGGGAGGTCCGGCCGCATGCCCTGCTGCTGCTATTGTCGCCGGCGGCGTGTACGTCTCCTCATGGACCCAAGGTGGGGTGGAGCAGAGCTTGGGGAGGCCGCAGCATGGGGTTGGAGGAGGCACTGCAGGATCGAGGGAGGGGATCCCGAGAGAATTTGGGTGGAGTGGCGGCGCGACGGGACAACTGCCTAGATTTTAGGGTTTGACCAAATAGACTAGGAGTGGAGTATATATACATTACAGACTAGGTTAGGGGCTACCTCATCCCTCCGATCGTAATCAGACGATCGCGAATAAAAGGCTAGGGAGTCCAATTAACAAAACGGAGACGTTTTGTAGATGTTTGGGGATGATCCGGATCCAACGGTGACGACTGTCCGGGTCGGGTCCAAGGAAGTTTCGGACACGCATGTGAGGGGTTGGTTGGAACTTGTGGGCTGTGCAGAAGGGCTCGAGCTGAGAGAAGAGAGAGAGAGAGAGAGAGGCCCGGCGACTGTTTCCGGAGACCGAAAACGTCTGACGTTAGACTGGCTATACTGCCGCTATAGTTATCCATTGGGGTGTAAAATGGACTCCAAATGCGATGAAACTTGACAGGCGGTCTATCTACACTATAATAAGACCACACGCCAACTTTCATCCCATTCCGAGAACATTTTCCGGCCACTTATAAAATAATATTTCGGACATGCCGCGGGCGCGTGCAAGTGTATCTGGGCTCAGAACGGACAACGGAAGAGGACGAGGAGACCGGGATGGATGCAAGTTTTGAAAACATGATGATGCAATGCACATGATGACATGACAAGATGCAACACGCAAGCGAATGACAAGGCAACAACAGCGAATAACTGGAAGACACCTGGCGCATCGGTCTCGGGGCGTCACAGCGCCCCTCCTCAGCTGTTGCACACTTGGATGTGATGTTGAACAGCTCCAGGGTCGTGCATAGATCTTCGTGGATGGTAAGCTCCTCCTTCATCTTGACGTCGCGGACACCATCGGAGAACACTAAGATGATGGCCTCATCGGTCACCTTGCGGATTTTGATGCGCACGCTATTGAAGCGCTGAATGTACTTCTGCAGGGTCTCTCCTAGTTCTTGCTTGATGCGGCGCAGGTCACACGCGACCGCGGGGCGGTCGCGAGTGCCCTGGAAGTTGGCGATGAAGCGGTTGCGCATTTCGTCCCAGGAGGAAATTGAGCCTGGAGGCAGGTTCAGGAGCCAGGAGTGGGGGCCATCTTTGAGAGCCATGGGAAACCAGTTCGTCATGACTTTCTCGTCGCCGTTGGCCGCCTCGATGCTCAGCTTGAAGAGCTGCACGAACTCCGCGGGATCGGGGGTGCCGTCGTAGCGAGGGGGCATATCTGGCTTGAACTTGCCCGGCCAGGCGATGCTACGCAGCTCGGGAGTGAAGGCGCGGCAGCCGGCCGTGGTCACCGGGGCCCGCCTTGGAGGTGGAGCTTAGCCTTAGCGCCCGCGCGCCGCTACAGCCAGCGGCGCGGGGCCTTGCCGCAACAAACGATCCTGGCGCGGCGGAGCGAGGAGTGGCGGAGCATTCGCTTGCGGTCGAGGGACTTCTTGGCAGCTTCTTTCTTCGCGCGCGGGCGCCGGACAAGGTGGGTCGCGTCGTGAAGCCGCGTGCCTTGGCGTTAGGGTGCCGTCTTGGGGTAGAGGTGGCGGAGGTTCTTCTTGAGCTGCGTCTCCCGTGGTTGGCAGAGGGCGAGGCAGAGAGTGGGACGGTGCAGGGGAGCCTCCTGCGGCGCGGACAAGCTCGGCGATGCGGTCAAGCCAGTCCTCATAGAGGTCGTCGACCGGGCGGTAGCGCAGGAGCTCGTGCGCCATGAGCAGCGCGGCCCGTGCGTCCATGGGAACGCGACGAGCGTGAGACGACGAACCAGCGGGAGTCAGAGATGGAGTGGCGGTGCGGCCGTCCTGTCGCACTGAGGGATGCAGCAAGGATGCTTGCTGCTCGTTCCCCGCCGGGCCGGTGGCTGCGTTGGCGGCAGGCGACGGAGAGTGACGGGGTGGCCCGCCGACAGGGGCTGTCTGAGTGACGCGGGTGGTGATGGCAGCCCGGCGCTCGGCACGGGCACGACGTCCGTCCGCCATAGAGACGATGGAGCGACGAGGTGCGGAGCGATGGAAAGGAAGCTTCGGCGCACCCCTACCTGGCGCACCAAATGTCAGATCACGGGTTCATGAAAAACCCTTAAGGTTCGAACACTGGGGTGCGCACGAAGATCTCCCCCCTATCGATCCACATCCTAACTTAGTCTAGATCTCATGAACTAACTCAACGAACTCGCAACACAAAGAACATGAGATTTGTACTGGTTCGGGCCACTGTTGTAGAGTAATACCCTACTCCAGCGTGGTGGTGGTGGATTGCCTCTTGGGCTGAGGATGAACAGTACAAAGGGAAGAACAACCTCCTCAGGTTGAGGTGTTCTTGTGCTTGGTGCACTTGTGTGGCTGAGGATCATCTTTTTTCCTCCGCCTATGGTGGTGGCTAGTCCTATTTATAGAGGCCCTGGTCCTCTCCCCAAATATTGAGCGGGAAGGGAGCCAACAACGGCCAATTTGAAAGGGGACAGCTAGTACAAGCTATCCTGACAAAAGGTGGTCTTCGCCTGCCAAAGGCTCTGGTGGTGACGCCGCCCTGGGCTCCATGGTGACCTCCGTCTTGCCGTCCTTCTGGTCTTGGTCTCGTTGCACCAATATGGAAACCTTTGCTTGATGCATCGGTACTCTGCGCCTGTGCTTGCCCCCTTAGCACCAAAGAGAAAACAAGGACGCTGCACGCACTGGCACCCGCCTGGTCTCGATCGTCATGGCTTACGTCACGAGCACCTCGCGAGGTTTGCCCGACCTTGACCTCTTTGCCCCTCACGAGCCGGCCTGATGAGGCTGCACCTGAGGAGGTCTTGTGTCGTCCGCCTCGCGAGTCTTGGCCCCTCGCGAGGGTCTTGATTCCTTGTTGATGAAGATGGGTGATACGTCTCCAACGTATCTATTATTTTTGATTGCTTCATGCTATATTCTATTCTATTTTGGATGATTAATGGGCTTTGCTATACACTTTTATATTATTTTTGTGACTAACCTATTAACCGGAGGCCTAGCCCAAAATTGCTGTTTTTTTGCCTATTTCAGAGTTTCGCAGAAAAGGAATATCAAATGGAGTCCAAACGGAATGAAACCTTCGGGAACATGATTTTCAGAACGAACGTGATTCAGAGGACTTGGACCCTACGTCAAGAAACCTACCAGGAAGGCATGAGGTAGGGGGCGCGCCTACCCCCCCCCCCCAAGCGCGCCCTCCACCCTCGTGGGGCCCATGTTGCTCCACCGACGTGCTTGTTCCTCCTATATATACCTACGTACCCCAAACTACCAGATACGGAGCCAAAACCCTAATTCCACCGCCGCAACCTTCTGTACCCGTGAGATCCCATTTTGGGGCCTTTTCCGGAGCTCCGCTGGAGGGGGCATCGATCACGGAGGGCTTCTACATCAACACCATAGCCTCTCCGATGATGTGTGAGTAGTTTACCTCAGACCTTCGGGTCCATAGTTATTAGCTAGATGGCTTCTTCTCTCTTTTTGGATCTCAATACAAAGTTCTCCATGATTCTCGTGGAGATCTATTCGATGTAATCTTCTTTTGCGGTGTGTTTGTTGAGATCGATGAATTGTGGGTTTATGATCAAGTTTATCTATGAACAATATTTGAATCTTCTCTGAATTCTTTTATGTATGATTGGTTATCTTTGCAAGTCTCTTCGAATTATCAGTTTGGTTTGGCCTACTAGATTGACCTTTCTTGCAATGGGAGAAGTGCTTAGCTTTGGGTTCAATCTTGCGGTGTCCTTTCCCAGTGACAGTAGGGGCAGCAAGGCACGTATTGCATTGTTGCCATCGAGGATAACAAGATGGGGTTTATATCATATTGCATGAGTTTATCCCTCTACATCATGTTATCTTACTTAAAGCGTTACTCTGTTCTTTTGAACTTAATACTCTAGATGCATGATGGATAGCGGTCGATGTGTGGAGTAATAGTAGTAGATGCAGGCAGGAGTCGGTCTACTTGTCTCGGACGTGATGCCTATATACATGATCATACCTAGATATTCTCATAACTATGATCAATTTTGTCAATTGCTCAACAGTAATTTGTTTACCCACCGTAATACTTATGCTCTCGAGACAAGCCACTAGTGAAACCTATGCCCCCGGGGTCTATTTTCCATCATATTAATCTCCCGTCAACAAGCTATTTCTTGCGCTGTTTTTATTTTGCTTTATTTACTTTGCATCTTTATCATAAAAATACCAAAAATATTATCTTATCATATCTATCAGATCTCACTTTCGTAAGTGACCGTGAAGGGATTGACAACCTACATTTTATCTCTACAACAGTTATCCTGTATAATGATTTCTTTTTGGTCGCTACTCTCCTAACCGACGAGTCGGTTGGGTTCTCACTCTGCTGTTCAGTCTGGCGTGGGTGTGATACTGGTGAAGAAGCGAGTAGTTGACAGTCAGGGAAGTAGATTCCTTTAAGGAGAGAAATTCATTGGTTTAGCCGTTAGGCGGAGCTTCTTTACACGCCGGTAGCGGAACAGCCCAGGCAGCCCTTTATTGTGTTGGTTGCGAGGATTTTATTTGTTTGTGTAGGTGCGAGGGACTCGTGCGTGGCCTCCTACTGGATTGATACCTTGGTTCTCAAAAACTGAGGGAAATACTTACGCTACTTTGCTGCATCACCCTTTCTTCTTCAAGGGAAAATCAACGCAGTGCTCAAGAGGTAGCAAGAAGGATTTCTGGCGCCGTTGCCGGGGAGTCTACGCAAAAGTCAACATACCAACAAGTACCCATCACAAACCCTTATCTCCCGCATTACATCATTTGCCATTTGCCTCTCATTTTCCTCTCCCCCACTTCACCCTTGCCGTTTTATTTGCCCTTTCTCTCCGCCCTCCTTCTCTTTCCCTATTTGCCTCCTTTTGCCCGTTTCTTGTTTGCTTGTGTGTTGGATTGCTTGCCTGTCACGATGGCTCAAGATAATACCAAATTGTGTGACTTTACTAATACCAACAACAATGATTTTATTAGCGCTCTAATTTCTCCTCTTACCGATGCTGAATCTTGTGAAATTAATGCTGCTTTGCTGAATCTTGTCATGAAAGATCCGTTTTCCGGCCTTCCTAGTGAAGATGCCGCTACCCATCTAAACAACTTTGTTGATTTGTGTGATATGCAAAAGAAGAAGGATGTTGATAATGATATTGTTAAATTGAAGCTATTCCCGTTTCGCTTAGAGATCGTGCTAAAGCTTGGTTTTCGTCTTTGCCTAAAAATAGTATTGATTCATGGAATAAGTGCAAAAAGATGCTTTTATCTCTGAGTATTTTCCTCCCGCTAAAATCATCTCTCTTAGAAACGATATTATGAATTTCAATCAACTTGATCATGAACATGTTGCACAATCTTGGGAGGGGATGAAATTAATGATACGTAATGGCCCTACACATGGTTTGAATCTTTGGATGATTATACAAAACTTTTATGCCGAATTGAATTTTGCTTCTAGAAATCTTTTAGATTCGGCCGTGGGAGGCACTTTTATGGAAATCACTTTAGGAGAAGCTACCAAACTCCAAGATAATATTATGGTTAATTATTCTCAACTGCAAGTTTTGAAAACATGATGATGCAATGCACATGATGACATGACAAGACGCAACATGCAAGCGAATGACAAGGCAACAACAGTGAATAACTGGAAGACACCTGGCGCATCGGTCTAGGGGCGTCACAACACTCCACCACTACAAGAGGATCTCATCCTGAGATCTAGAATGGCACCGGAGGAAAAAACGGAAGAGAAAGAGAAGAGGTAAAACTAAGTTGCTTCTTTGACAAATGAGTGAAACCGAAGAACCCTGAAAAGGTTAAGCCATTTCGAGAAAAGAATACAACGAAGATGAACGAAGTTGAAAACACTCCGTTAGAAAAGAGAAACAAGGAAGAACAAATTCGGGCAGCACTCCGGTTGAAAAGTGATACAAGACTTGATAAGATGAAAAGAACTTGAGCAGAGGGCACAACACTCCGGTTAAATGGATAAGCATGAAAAGAACACGATCCTCACCATGCGAGATGATGAGTGAGGAGAGCAACATCACAATGCCTCCGGATGAAGGAATAGAAGATAGATAATTGAAATAAAAGAATGAAGAGGAAAATGCCAACTTCTTTCACAATTGAGCTTGAAAAGGCATCCTTAGGAGAAAGGTCGAACGGAGTTGTTGGAAAATCAACAACGAAAACAAAAGCTGATTGTGGGCTTATGAAAAACATCCCAAAACTTGAGGTGAAATTTCTCCACTCACCGGAAAAATAATTGGATTGATATGACAAGGAGACGAGAAACTATTTCACCGGGAGAATAAATGAAGAACTTGGGTCATTTATGAGCACCATAAATAGCAACAATCCTTAGGGAAAGTTTTAGGTGAAATATAACCCAAGATAACTCCAACGAAGAGGTTGATGGATTTAAAATGGCTCATTCTTGATAACTTGTGAATCATGAAACACGAAGGAAAATTATCAAGAATGACATAACACCACCTCAAAAGATAAGGTAAAAAGAATTGCACTCTGGATTGCAAGATGACGAATGCTTGAGCTCCTCTGAAAAGAATCTTGATATGCACTTCGAGAAGGAATTAAATCCTTGAAGAACCACCATGTAGAACCATCATGAAGAACTCCGGTAAACAAAAGAATGATCAAACGAAAGGAAAGAGAAGTTGAAAACACAAGGTGAATCCTTGTAACGATTTAGATGAATCTCCGTGGTGATATAATTGAAAGAGGTTGGAACTCCAGGAAAAAGAGAAGATGAACAATTGACAACAAGAATTAGTCATTGTGAACAAACTCCGGAGGAACGAATCCATCATTTGGATGAAGCAAGAATAAGAATTATGTTATGCGTATCCTTCACCAATTTAAATTGATGACAAGCAATGGATTGCATACACTTATTCTCGTAGAAAGGATTAAGATAGACTTAGCGCAAACTTGAGGAAGGTCTTCAATGAACCTCCCATAAGATTTAGAGAACGAGAGCTGAAAGCTGGAATGAATAAATCTGAGATGATGGACTCCGGATGATCAAACTGAAAAGACTCCTGAATTGCTCCGGATAGGTGGAAAGAATTCTCACAATCGAAAACAACTATGAGAGGAAGGCATCAAGCTAGAACCATGGATCTTGAAGGGAACGGACCAAGATTTAGAGGAAACACTTCTTCGGTCTTCAAAAGTTGATAATGACGATGAGAAGCACCACCAAGACTTGTTGAGGCACTCCGGAATGAAAAATTAGAAAGGTTGAACCAACGATGAAAAGAATTTGAATGATCTTGGGGAAAGACATTTGACTGATGATGATTCATTCTTACGTCAAACTTTGAAAAAGAATTTGAGAGATAGCTCCGGGAAAATTAGAAGAGTCAGGTAAGATCCTGGGAAAAGACCTGCGGGTTAGGGCCCACTCAAAAGAAACACCGTAGAACGTTTTAAAAGAAAGATTGCACCGGTTGAATTAAATGGCTTGAATGAGATAACATCCTCAAAAGAGCTTGAATGAATGCAGAGTGAAAACACGATTCTTTGAGATATCTTCAGCACTCCGGAACAATTGAATAGCGAGAAATGGATGATTAAGAGGTGCACCGGAAAGAGAAGACATTTGAAACAAGGAAAAGGCATGTGATCAACATAGAAAGCTTGAATTGAATCCAGTGGAGAAGAAAAAATAATGAATAATGATGAACTTGAGGCTCCGCTAGTATCTTCATGAGCACCACCGGGTAAGAACATTGACAGAAAAGAATGGAGAGACTTCACATGAATAAAATGGATATTTGATTAAGAAATCTGAGTCCTTGAAGAAAATGGGTGGGAGGGTGGGAAAAAAACAAAGGTAACTTGGGACAGATGAAACAAACACCATTGAGAAGAACTAATAATTGATCATGCGGATGTTGAAATGATCGGATACACTTGAAGAGAAACACACTGGTTGAAAAGAAATTGAAATGACAAACTCGATGATCAAGAGGGATTAGTCTTCACATAGGAATATGAAAACACCGCTTAGGAAAGGTATGGAGTCAACATTTGACTTCGAAGCAACTCGAATACCGCAACTTAAAGCAAAACAAAGGTTGGCTTGCAGAATAAGCCGGAACAAACATATGATAGAGATTTCGTCCGAAGTTTCCGTGGTGGGGCATACACGGGCTCGATCGTACAGCACCATCATGTACAAGGCAGTGCACATGACATACGAAGCGTCCCCGAGTTAGCATAGCCAAGGACTCTTTAAGACACAACGAGACCACTGTAAAACCAACCGTGGATAGGCGGACCACTAGACGTCGAACCCCAATTTCATATCATACATCTGTTGGAAGGATATCCTAAGAGCTACTTGAATTCCCACTTATAAACTCCCGAAACTTTCTGGTTATGCAATCAGGTGTTGGGGATACAGGGGAAGCATAATATCTCACCCAAAACTAGCAAATCTTACATCCAGCTGTATCCATCCTTCAACACATAACCAAGAAACCTTCGGAAATCATTTACCTCAACCTTCGAAAAGCATCCGTTATACGAGTTATGGCAATGCTCCCGAACTCCCGCCCCAGTACTGGGTGGCTTCGAGGTTATCTCACCAACAACTGCATAAAAGAGATTTTCGATGTCGGCAAACTCAGGTATTCCAGAACTGCAACGATAAAATTGTGACGACAACACCTCGGAGTTCAACTCCTCGGGACACTGCCACAACCCCTAAATGTCAGGAGGCACCAAGAACAATGTTCTCGTCACAAAACCATCGGAACGATTCCAAGATACCCGCGTGATCCTAAAAAAATCGTGAAATTTGAGAAGAGAAGAGTTAAAACTCTACGTTAGGATGCCTCACCAGAACGACGAAGGGACTGAGGAGTAAAAATAATCCTACTCTCCGATATATATAATCCTATAAGACTCAAAACATTTTGTTCTAGACTCAACAACGCCAGCGATTCGATCAAGCAGGGGGCTCCTAAGTCGAGGAAGGCTCTGATACCAACTTGAAACGCCCACGATGCGACTATATCTCCCATATGTCGAAGCACAATTTAGAGGCATAACCGCATTGTAAGGAATGTCGCAAGAGGGGTAATCATTACACATCCCATGTACAGAATAAGGAAAGAGGTACATAGTTGGCTTACAATCGCCACTTCACATAATACATGAATAAAACATTACATCATCCAGATACAATCAAGGTCCGACTATGGAACCAAAATAAAAGAAGACTACCCCAAATGCTACAGATCCCCGATCGCCCTGATTGGGCTCCACTACTGATTAACTGAAAACAGAACAACACAAAGAACGAGAACTTCATCGAGCTCCTCCTTGAGCTCGGTAGCGTCACCTGCACGGTATCATCGGCACCTGCAAACTGGTTTTGGAAGTAATCTGTGAGTCACGGGGACTCAGCAATCTCACACCCTCGCGATCAAGAATATTTAAGCTTATGGGTAGGGAAAAGGTATATATGTGGGGTGGAGCTGCAGCAAGCACTAGCTAGTATGGTGGCTAACTTACACAAATGAGAGAGAGAAGAGGAGGCAAAGCACGGTCGAGAATCTATGATCAAGAAGTGATCCTAGACTACTTACGTTCAAGCATAACTCCAACACCATGTTCACTTCTCGGACCCCCGCCGAGAAGAGACCATCACGGCTACACACGCGGTTGATGCATTTTAATTAAGATAAGTTTCAGGTTTTCTACAACCGGACATTAACAAATTGCCATCTGCCCATAACCGCGGGCACGGCTTTCGAAAGTTCAAAACCCTACAGGGGTGTCCCAACTTAGCCCATCACAAGCTCTCATGGTCAACGAAGGATATTCCTTCTCCCAGGAAGACACGATCAGGCTCGGAATCCCTAGATATTCTCATAACTATGCTTAATTCTGTCAATTTCTCAATAGTAATTTGTTTACCCACCGTAATACTTATGCTCTCGAGAGAAGCCACTAGTGAAACCTATGGCCCCGGGTCTATTTTCCATCATACTAATCTCCCGTCAACAAGCTATTTCTTGCGCCATTTTTATTTTGCTTTATTTACTTTGCATCTTTATCATAAAAATACCAAAAATATTATCTTATCATATCTATCAGATCTCACTTTCGTAAGTGACCGTGAAGGGATTGACAACCCATTTATTGCGTTGGTTGCGAGGATTTTATTTGTTTGTGTAGGTGCGAGGGACTCGTGCATGGCCTCCTACTGGATTCATACCTTGGCTCTCAAAAACTGAGGAAAATACTTACACTACTTTGTTGCATCACCCTTTCCTCTTCAAGGGAAAGCCAACGCAATGCTCAAGAGGTAGCAATGGGCCGTACAGGCCTGCCAGCAAAGCCACGCCATGGGCCGCAGGCAGGCAAGTCTGGGGACCCCCGTTCCAAGGACGCCGACAAACGCCTCACACACAATGATGAATGCCGAGATTTGGAGGAAGGAGTTTGGGGCAAGATCATGAAAGTCTAGCCCGTAATAGAACATGAGCCCACAGACAAAATGGTGGAGAGGAAACCCTAGTCCGCGGAGAATGTGGGCGATAAATACCACCCTCTCATTAGACTCTGGAGTGGGGATGACCTACTTTTTGGCAAGAAGCCGGTGGGCGATTTCCGTGCCCAAGTACCCCGCTTCCCGGAGTTCCTTGATGTTCTCCTCCATGACGGAGGAGGCCATCCACTTTCCCTGAGTGCCAGATCCGGACATGGTTGGGGTGTTTGCTGGGACGAAAAGAATTGAACTTGGGCATTGGAGCTCGAGGGTGGATGGGCTGAGGAGGGAGAAAGCGTGGGGTAAAAAGATGGGTCCTTATCTCCTTATAAGGGCAGTGAATATCAAGCGCCCCCCCCCCCCCCCCGACGAGCCTTAAAGCTCACCTATTCCCAAGGGGTCATGCTAACGACATGATTTGATTACCCAAATCCGTATTGATGAGAATCCCGTAATAAGGGGACACGATCTCTGCTTTGACAAGACGTGTCAATGAGGACCGCGCCTCAAAATATGAAGAGGGAGGCTAAAAACGGTTCAAAATAATAATAAGGCCAGAACATAACGTCTCGTCGAAAAAGCTGCCAGTAGATAAATAATTTATCTGTCCTCTATTTTGCTTGATTTTTGCTCCTGTTTAGTAATAAATAATTTATCTTTACTCTATTTTGTTTGTGTTTTTTGTCTTTAATTAGTGTTTGTGCCAAGTAGAACCGTTGGGAAGACTTGGGGAAAGTCTTTTTGATCTTGCTGTAAAAAACAGAAACTTTAGCGCTCGCGAGAATTGATGCCATTTTTATTTGGATAGTGATATTTAGTTAATTATTTTTGAAGATGATTAATAGATAAATTCCTCACGTCCATAAATTTATTTTAGAATTTTTGGGGTTCCATAACTTGCGTTAGCTACAGATTACTACAGACTGTTCTGTTTTTGACAGATTCTGTTTTCCGTGTGTTGTTTGCTTATTTTGATGAATCTATGGCTAGTAAAAGAATTTATAAACCATAGAGAAGTTGGAATACAGTAGTTTTAACACCAATATAAATAAATAATGAGTTCATTACAGTTTCTTGAAGTGGTGTTTTGTTTTCTTTCGCTAACGGAGCTCACGAGATTTTCTACTTTAAGTTTTGTGTTGTGAAGTTTTGAAGTTTTGGGTAAAAGATTTGATGGATTATGGAACAAGGAGTGGAAAGAGACTAAGCTTGGGTATGCCCATGGCACCCCAAGATAATCTAAGGACACCTAAAAGCCAAAGCTTGGGGATGCCCCGGAAGGCATCCCCTCTTTTGTCTACTTCCATCGGTAACTTTACTTGGGGCTATATTTTTATTCACCACATGGTATGTGTTTTGCTTGGAGCGTCCTGTATTATTTGAGTCTTTATTTTTTTATTTTTCCACAATCATCTTTGTTGTACACACCTCTTGAGAGAAACACACATGATTTAGAATTTATTAGAATACTCTATGTGCTTCACTTATATCTTTTGAGCTATATAGTTTTTGCTCTAGTGCTTCACTTATATCTTTTAGGGCACGGCGGTGGATTTGTTTTATAGAAACTATTATGCTCTCATGCTTCACTTATATTATTTTGAGAGTCTTAAACAGCATGTTAATTTGCTTAAATTGGGAAATTAATCCTAATATGCTAAGTATTCGAGACTAGTAAAAAACTTTCTTATGAGTGTGCTGAATACTAAGAGAAGTTTGATGATTGATGATTGTTTTAAGATATGGAGGCAGTGATATTAAAGTTGTGCTAGTTGAGTAGTTGTGAAATTGAGAAATGCTTGTGTTGAAGTTTGCAAGTCCCGTAGCATGCATGTATGGTAAACGTTATGTAACAAATTTGAAACATGAGGTGTTATTTGATTGTCTTCCTTATGAGTGGCGGTCGGGGACGAGCGATGGTATTTTCCTACCAATCTATCCCCCTAGGAGCATGCGCGTAGTGCTTGGTTTTTGATGACTTGTAGATTTTTGCAATAAGTATATGAGTTCTTTATGACTAATGTTCAGTCCATGGATTATACGCACTCTTACCCTTCCATCATTGCTAGCCTCTTCGGTACCGTGCATTGCCCTTTCTCACATTGAGAGTTGGTGCAAACTTCGCCGGTGCATCCAATCCCCATGATATGATACGCTCTTTCACACATAAACCTCCTTATATCTTCCTCAAAACAGCCACCATATCTACCTATTATGGCATTTCCATAGCCATTCCGAGATATATTGCCATGCAACTTTCCACCGTTCCGTTTATCATGACACGTTCATCATTGTCATATTGCTTTGCATAATCATGCAGTTGACATCGTATTTGTGGCAAAGCCACCGTTCATAATTTTTCATACATGTCACTCTTGATTCATTGCTATCCCGGTATACCGCCGGAGGCATTCATATAGAGTCATACTTTGTTCTAGTATCGAGTTGTAATCATTGAGTTGTAAATAAATAGAAGTGTGATGATCATCATTCATAGAGTATTGTCCCCAAAAAAGGCCAAATAAAAAAGGAAGGCCCAAAAAAATAAAATAAAAAGGGACAATGCTACTATCTTTTTTTCCACACTTGTGCTTCAAAGTAGAACCATGATTTTCATGATAGAGAGTCTCTTGTTTTGTCGCTTTCATATACCAGTGGGAATTTTTCATTATAGAACTTGGCTCGTATATTCCAACAATGGGTTGCCTCAAATGCCCTAGGTCTTCATGAGCAAGCAAGTTGGATGCACACCCACTTAGTTTCTTTTGTTGAGCTTTCATGCATTTATAGCTCTAGTGCATCCGTTGCATGGCAATCCCTACTCCTTACATTAACATCAATCGATGGGCATCTCCATAGCCCGTTGATTAGCCGCGTTGATGTGAGACTTTCTCCTTTTTTGTCTTCTCCACATAACCCCCATTATTATATTCTATTCCAACCATAGTGCTATATCCATGGCTCACGCTCATGTATTGCGTGAAGGTTGAAAAAGTTTGAGATTACTAAAGTATGAAACAATTGCTTGGCTTGTCATCGGGGTTGTGCATGATGAGAGCATTCTTGTGTGACGAAAATGGAGCATGACTAAACTATATGATTTTGTAGGGATGAACTTTCTTTGGCCATGTTATTTTGAGAAGACATAATTGCTTAGTTAGTATGCTTGAAGTATTATTGTTTCTATGTCAATATTAAACTTTTATCTTGAATCTTTCGGATCTGAATATCCATACCACAATTAAAAGGGTTACATTAAAAATTATACCAAGTAGCATCCCGCATCAAAAATTCTGTTTTTATCATTTACCTACTCGAGGACGAGCAGGAATTAAGCTTGGGGATGCTTGATACGTCTCCAACGTATCTATAATTTTTGATTGCTTCATGCTATATTATATTCTGTTTTGGATGATTAATGGGATTTGTTATACACTTTTATATTATTTTTGGGACTAACCTATTAACCGGAGGCCTAGCCCAGAATTGCTGTTTTTGCCTATTTTAGAGTTTTGCAGAAAAAGAATATCAAATGGAGTCCAAACGGAATGAAACCTTCGGGAACGTGATTTTCGGAACGAACGTGATCCAGAGGACTTGGACCCTACGTCAAGAAAGCTACCAGGAAGGCACGAGGTAGGGGGCACGCCTACCCCCCCCTCGGCGCGCCCTCCACCCTCGTGGGGCCCAGGTTGCTCCACCGACGTACTTCTTCCTGCTATATATACCTACGTACCCCCAAACTACCAGATACGGAGCCAAAACCCTAATTCCACCGCCGCAACCTTCTGTACCCATGAGATCCCATCTTAGGGCCTTTTTTGGAGCTCCACCGGAGGGGGCATCGATCACGGAGGGCTTCTACATCAACACCATAGCCTCTCCCGATGATGTATGAGTAGTTTACCTCAGACCTTTGGGTCCATAGTTATTAGCTAGATGGCTTGTGGGTTTATATCAATACAAAGTTCTCCACGATTCTCGTGGAGATCTATTCGATGTAATCTTCTTTTGCGGTGTGTTTATTGAGACAGATGAATTGTGGGTTTATGATCAAGTTTATCTATGAACAATATTTGAATCTTCTCTGAATTCTTTTATGTATGATTGGTTATCTTTTAAAGTCTCTTCGAGTTATCAGTTTGGTTTGGCCTACTAGATGAATCTTTCTTGCAATGGGAGAAGTGCTTAGCTTTGGGTTCAATCTTGCGGTGTCCTTTCCTAGTGATAGTAGGGGCAGCAAGGCAAGTATTGTATTGTTGCCATCGAGGATAACAATACGGGGTTTATATCATATTGCATGAGTTTATCCCTCTACATCATGTCATCTTACTTAAAGCGTTACTCTGTTCTTTTGAACTTAATACTCTAGATGCATGCTGGATAGCGGTTGATGTGTGGAGTAATAGTAGTAGATGCAGGCAGGAGTCGGTCTACTTGTCTCGGACGTGATGCCTATATACATGATCATACCTAGATATTCTCATAACTATGCTCAATTCTGTCAATTGCTCAACAGTAATTTTTTTACCCACCGTAATACTTATGCTCTCGAGAGAAGCCACTAGTGAAACCTATGGCCCCGGGTCTATTTTCCATCATATTAATCTCCCGTCAACAAGCTATTTCTTGCGCCATTTTTATTTTGCTTTATTTACTTTGCATCTTTATCATAAAAATACCAAAAATATTATCTTATCATATCTATCAGATCTCACTTTCGTAAGTGACCGTGAAGGGATTGACAACCCATTTATTGCGTTGGTTGCGAGGATTTTATTTGTTTGTGTAGGTGCGAGGGACTCGTGCGTGGCCTCCTACTGGATTGATACCTTGGCTCTCAAAAACTGAGGAAAATACTTACACTACTTTGTTGCATCACCCTTTCCTCTTCAAGGGAAAGCCAACGCAATGCTCAAGAGGTAGCAATGGGCCGTACAGGCCTGCCAGCAAAGCCACGCCATGGGCCGCAGGCAGGCAAGTCTGGGGACCCCCGTTCCAAGGACGCCGACAAACGCCTCACACACAACGATGAATGCCGAGATGTGGAGGAAGGAGTTTGGGGCAAGATCATGAAAGTCTAGCCCGTAATAGAACACGAGCCCACAGACAAAATGGTGGAGAGGAAACCCTAGTCCGCGGAGAATGTGGGCGATAAATACCACCCTCTCATTAGACTCTGGAGTGGGGATGACCTGCTTTTTGGCAAGAAGCCGGTGGGCGATTTCCGTGGCCAAGTTCCCCGCTTCCCGGAGTTCCTTGATGTTCTCCTCCGTGACGGAGGAGGCCATCCACTTGCCCTGAGTGCCAGATCTGGACATGGTTGGGGAGTTTGCTGGGACGGAAAGAATTGAACTCGGGCGTTGGAGCTCGAGGGTGGATGGGCTGAGGAGAGAGAAAGCGTGGGGTAAAAAGATGGGTCCTTATCTCCTTATAAGGGCAGTGAATATCAAGCGCCCCCCCCCGACGAGCCTTAAAGCTCGCCTATTCCCAAGGGGTCATGCTAACGACACGATTGGATTACCCAAATCCGTATTGATGATAATCCCGTAATAAGGGGACACGATCTCTGCTTTGACAAGACGTGTCAATGAGGACCGCGCCTCAAAATATGAAGCGGGAGGCTAAAAATGGTTCAAAATAATAATAAGGCCAGAACATAACGTCTCGTCGAAAAAGCTGTCAGTAGACACGGCTTATTTTGTTTAAGTGTTTTTCCCTTGTGGTTCAGGGTAGTGACTGCTTTGGAGTATTCGGAGGAGGAACCCACCTTGCAATGCCGAAGACAATCTGCGCGCCGGACACATCGTCATTGAAGCCTAGTTCAAGGGCTACTGAGGAAGTCCTGGATTAGGGGGTCCCCGGGCGTCTGGGCTATGTGATATGGGCCAGATTGATGGGCCGAGAAGATACAAGATCGAAGGCCTTCCCCCGTGTCCAGATGGGACTTTCCCTTACGTGGATGGCAAGCTTGGCGTTCAAATGTGAAGATTCCTTTCTTTGTAAACCGACTCTATACAACCCTAGGCCCCTCCGGGGTCTATATAAACCGGAGGGTTTAGTCATTAGAGACAATCATAATCATACAAGCTAGACATCTAGGGTTTAGCCATTACAATCTCGAGGTAGATCAACTCTTGTAACCCCATACCCATCAAAGTCAATCAAGTAGGAAGTAGGGTACTACATCCATCAAGAGGGCCCGAACCTGGGTAAAACATCGTGTCCCCTGCCTCCTATTACCTTCGATCCTCAGACGCAAAGTTCGGGAACCCCTACTCGAGATCGGCCGGTTTTAACACCGACATCTATCTTTTTATATCCATGAAAATATTTGAGTTTATTTGATATCTTTTATGCATGATTGCTTATAGCCTCGTATTTCTTCTCCGATATTTGGGTTTTGTTTGGCCAACTTGATATAATTATCTTGCAATGGGAAGAGGTGCTTTGTAGTGGGTTCGATCTTACGGTGCATGATCCCAGTGACAGAAGGGGAACCGACACGTATGTATCATTGCTACTGAGGATAAAATGATGGGGTCTATCTCTACATAGATAGATCTTGTCTACATCATGTCATTGTTCTTATTGCATTACTCCGTTTCTCCATCAACTTAATACACTAGATTCATGCTCGATAGCGGTCGATGTGTAGAGTAATAGTAGTAGATGCAGGCAGGAGTCGGTCTACTAATTTTGGACGTGATGCCTATATAATGATCATTGCCTAGATATTGTCATGAGTATTTGAAGTTCTATCAATTGCCCAACAATAATTTGTTCACCCACCATTTGCTATTTTTCTCGAGAAGCGTGCCTACGGGCCCCGGGTCATATATTTTCCTTTGCGATCTACTTTTCCTTTGCATTTATTTTCAGATCTATTAAACCAAAAATACAAAAATACATTGCTGCAATTTATTCTTATTTACTTTATTTGGCGTTCGATCTATCAATCTACTGCAATTTTATCTCACGTCCGTCTGCCTATCTTGAGGCATCGTACCCGGAAGGGATTGACAACCCCTTTAACACGTCGGGTTGCGGGGCTTTGCTATCTGTGTGTAGGGGCTGTTTATGTTGTGTTGCTTGGTTCTCCTACTAGTTCGATAACCTTGGTTTCAAATCTGAGGGAAATACCTACCGCTGCTATGCTGCATCACCCCTTCCTCTTTGGGGAAATACCGACGTAGCTTCAAGCGACATCAAAAGGAATTTCTGGCGCCATTGTCGGGGAGGATCTTCAACATATACCAGGTTCCTAATGACAAATCTCATCTCCTCGCAATTTACATTATTTGCCATTTGCCTCTCGTTTTCCTCTCCCCCACTTCACAAAAAATTGCCGTTTTATTCGCCCCTCTTTTTCCGTTCGTCATTTTCTTGCTGGATCTATTTTTGAGTGCAATCTTGTTGTGTGATCATCATGAATCAAGAGAACACCAAGTTATGTGATTTCTCAAATACCAACAACAATGATTTTATCGGCACTCCGATTGTTCCTCCCGCCACGAGTGTGGGGTCTTGTGATATTAATACTGCTTTGTTGAATCTTGTTATGAAAGATCCATTTTCCGGTACTCCTAATGAGAATGCCGCATCCCATCTTAATACCTTCGTGGAATTATGCGATATGCAAAAGAAAAAAGGTGTGGACAATGATGTGATGAAGATGAAATTATTTTCGTTTTCTTTGCGTGATTCTGCAAAAAAATTGGTTCTCTTCTTTGCCTCACAATAGTATCGATTCTTGGAATAAGTGCAAAGATGCTTTTATGACTAAGTATTTTCCGCCCGCAAAAATTATTTCCCTTAGAACCTAGATCATGAATTTCAAGCAACTTGAACATGAGCATGTTGCACAATCTTGGGAAAGGATGAAAATGATGCTAAGGAATTGCCCAACTCGTGGGTTAAATCTTTGGATAATCATACAAGAAATTTATGAGGGTTTGAATTTTGTTTCCCGTAATCATTTAGATTCCACCGTAGGTGGTACTTTTATGGAAATTACATTGGGTGAAGCCACCAAGTTGCTTGATAATATTATGGCAAATTATTCGCAATTGCATACCGAAAGAGCTCCTACTAGTAAAAAAGTTAATTCGGTTGAAGAAATTTCTTATTTGACTGAAAAAGTTGATGCCCTTGTGAAATTGGTTGCTAGTAGAAGTTCTCCTATTGATTTTAATGATATGCCTTTGTCTACTGTGATTGAGCAAAATAGTGATGCCATAGATGTGAATTTTATTTCTCGAAATAATTTCAACAGCAATGCTTATAGAGGTAATTTTAAGTCTAGGCCTTTTCCTAGTAATTCCTCTAATAATTATGGTAATTCCTATGGAAATCAATCTTATAATAATAATAGGAATGCCTCTGATATTGAGAACAATATTAAAGAATTTATCAATACGCAAAAAGTTTTCAACACTTCCATAGAAGAAAAGTTGAGTAAGATTGATGTAGAAAATCTCAAGATGAAAATTTATGTGCCCAAAGTAGATGAATCAATTAAAGCTCTTTATGTTTCTATGGATGAAAGTAAGAAAAGAACCACTATGCTTAGAGCTAAAAGAGAATTTCTAGAAAAAGTGTTTTCTAGTGATTTCTTTCACAAAAGTGATAAAGATCTTAAAACGATTGGTGTTTCTTCTATTGATTCCTTGTTTAGTAAAGTTAAGATTGATGAAAAAGGGACAGGAGAAGAGTCAACTTTAGCTACAAGGCGTCCCGATATTTCGGAGGGTGAAAATCTTGTTGAGAAAATTGATAAAAGTCGGTTTGAAGAGGTTAAAACTTTAGCTAGTGATGTGCCCACTCTTTTGAATTACAAAGACTTTAATTATGATAGTTGCTCTTTGATTGATTGTATTTCTTTGTTGCAATCCATGATAAATTTACCCCATGCTTATGAACAAAATAAAGCTTTTACTAAACATATTGTTGATGCTATGATGAAAGCTTTTAAAGAAAAATTGGAATTAGAAGTTTCAATTCCTAGAAAATTACATGATGAATGGGAACCTACTATCAAATTCAAGATTAAAAATTATGAATGTTTTGCTTTGTGTGACTCGGGTGCTAGTGTTTCTACAATTCCGAAATCTTTATGTGGTGTGCTTGGTTTTACCGATATTGAATCATGTTCTTTGAATTTGCACTTGGCGGATTCTACTATTAAAAATCCTATGGGAAGAATTAAGTATGTTCTTATTCTTGCAAATAGAAATTATGTCCCTATAGATTTCATTGTTCTTGATATTGATTGCAATCCGTCTTGTCCAATTATCCTTCGTAGACCGTTTCTACGCACTATCAGTGCCATGATTGATATGAAAGAAGGCAATATCAAGTTCCAATTTCCTTTGAGGAAGGGTATGGAACACTTCCCTAGAACAAGAATTAGGCCACCATATGAATCAATCATGAGGGCATCTTATGGATCTCGAACCAAAGATGACAAAACTTGGATCCTTGCTTTATGCCTAGCTAAGGGTGTAAAACTATAGCGCTTGTTGGGAGGCAACCCAATGAATAAAATTTATTTTTGCTTTTTGCTTCCTGTTTTTGAGTGTTAGAAAAATTATTCTACTGTTATGATTGTGTTTTTTATGTTTTAATTGGTGTTTGTGCCAAGTAAAGCCTTTAGGATCTTCCTGGGTGATAGTTGTTTGATCTTGCTGAAAAAACAGAAACTTTTGTGCTCGCGAAAATAATTCTCATTTTTAACCAGAGAGCGATAAAATACCCATTCCTCTTGAAGTAGATCGACATACAAATTTCTCGGGTTGTCCTAATATTTCGGAATTTTTGGAGTTACAGAAGTATTCTAAATAGTCAGATTGCTACACACTGTTCTGTTTTGACAGATTCTGTTTTCTTTGTGTTGTGTGCTTGTTTTGATGGCTCTATGGTTTTCTTTGATGAGTTTTTGCCATGGAAAAGTTTGAATACAGTATGCAAGAACAAAATATGAATTGGTTTGATACAGTACTTATAGTAGTGATTTATTTCTTATACTAACGGATATCACGAAGGTTTTGTTGAGTTTTGTGTGATTGAAGTTTTCAAGTTTTGGGTTATCTTACCATGGATGAAGGAATAAGGAGTAGAAGAGCCTAAGCTTGGGTATGCCCTGGCTTCACAAGCTATTATCCAAAAATGATCAACCAACTAAGCTTGGGGATGCCCCCGAGTGGCATCCCCTCTTTCTTCTAACGACCATCAGTATTTTACTCGAAGCTATATTTTTATTCGTCACATACTATGTGTTTTGTTTGGAGCGTCTTGTATGATATGAGTCTTTGCTTCTTTCATTTTGAGTTTTAAGTCTTGATCCCTTGCTGGACACACCTATTGGAGAGAGCCAAAATTATGTCATGACTTGTTAGAATTGCTCTGTTTGCTTCACTTAAATTTTTTATGAGCTATGGACTTGCTCTAGTGCTTCACTTATATCTTTTTGAGCATGGTGTGCTTTAGTATTTTTGAAGAAATTCTCTCTTGCTTCACTTAGAATTATTTGAGAGTTAGTAAAATTTTCAAGAAATCCTCTCTTACTTCACTTAAATTAATTTGAGAGAAAGAAGGAAATATTGTGCTCATGATCTTCACTTATATTTCTTTGAGCTTATGAAAAGCAACCCATGAAAATTAGTCCCAAAGTGATAGATATCCAAGAAGGATATAATAAAAACTTTCATGAAGATCATTGGAAAAAATAAACTTGATTCTTAGTAATAGTTTTGAGGTATGATGATGTGATATGTGAGTTATATTGATGAGTAATTATGCTTTAGTAAGAATATTGGTGTTAAGGTTTGTGATTCCCTACGCAAGCACAAAAGTCAATAGTCATGCAATGAAATTATATCCTACTTGTGGTGCATTATTCGGTGTTAATTATGCTTAATGCTTGCTTATGAGATTATCCGTTTCTTGGTTGGTTGCTTCTCAATCTTTTGCTAGCCTTCATTTTGCACTAAGTATGATCTCTACTTGTGCATCTCTACCTGAGGTTCATCGTTCACGCATGAGAAGATATAGCACAACGACATTACAAAACAAACACATAGCTAACATAGACCCTCAGGCAGAAACTGAGCAACTCAAACGATATTGCAACCAGCCAAAATAAACATCCACCTCTTCTCCACCACACCCGTACTCCTCAAGCTCCTAGTTAGATGGAGCACCGTCTCGTGAAGCCATGCAATCTGAGCATCATGCATGCAACCTGCTTGTTTATACGCCGACCCCAACGCCAGATGAGCCAGTGTACTACTACAATGTTTTCATGGAGGAGATGAGCAATGAGGGTGGCCTAGGGTATGATGCTGACATGAATTGTAGCTTCATTTTGCAATCTACTAACTATGTTTAATGTTGAAAATGTGTTTGTTGTTACAAAAAAAAACAGCGAGGCGGACCAAATGGTGTCGGCTAGTTGGGTGTAATGGCTAGATTGGCACGGACAAGGGCGCGTGCCGGCCAAATTGGCGACCTAAACCAATAAAAAATGGACAAAAACAATGTCCTTCTGGGTCGGCACATTGGATTTGGCCTAACATAACCCATTTAGGACAGCATAACCACACCTAATCTGAGCCCTCTCATGACCTGGTCGTTTTTGGTCGTCCGTTCATGTGATGTGCATGATCTGAACCATCGGATTTGCTGTGTGTTTTGTCCTCCACCGCCTGATATTTTTACTGGGCCAAATATCCTAAAGGGCAGCTGCTCCATAGGAAAAATCGGAGCCTTCTTGTTAATTGGGCCTTTTCCCAGCCCATCTAGAGCGCTCATCCCCGTAGTGGTTACAAAGAAAGGTTGCATCAATCGCAAACCATCCCGCAGTACTCCGTGGCGGCAGCCCCATGGCTGGGAGCACGATGGCTCCCACTCGATCGAGAGGATGAGGGGGTCATTGTTTCTAGATAGACGAGCAGGCCGTGGCGACGGAAGTGATACAGTTGTGCCATAGTGGTCGCGAAGTGAGTGCCAGACCGCACATCTATTCAGCTCGAGGCAAATCGGTGTCAGGCTGTTTGGTGAACCAAATCGTCCACTGGGATTTGAAGGAGGCAATAATTCTTCAGTTTCTAGAGGCATTCATGCGGGATTATGTGCGCCACTCGTGGTGATTAATTGAGGTGTGCCTTTTCATTTTTCCCAGCATGTTGCTGCTTTGGTATTCGATTCGGTCGCTGGGTGATTCGCGCGCGGGCGAGGCTAGGCGATTCGGGCCTAAGTCAATGAGGCATGGCAACCATAGAACGCGTGCGGAGGCCGGTCAAGACATGGGCAGAGCACCAGCCCAAGGACGAGTTGGGGATGTTGGGCGGCGGTGGCCAGGCGCTGGTCGGCGGCTGGACAACAGCACTAGGATAGGGCAGTGTTGGGAACATAGCATGCAATTTCGAAAAATTTCCTACGATCACGCAAGATCTATCTAGGAGATGCATAGCAACAAGAGGGGGAGAGTGTGTCCACGTACTCTTGTAGACCGAAAGCGGAAGCGTTAGGTTAACGCGGTTGATGTAGTCGAACGTCTTCGTGATCCAACCGATCTAGTACCGAACGTACGGAACCTCCGAGTTCAGCACACGTTCAGCTCGATGACGTCCCTCGAACTCTTGATCCAGCAAAGTGTCAAGGGAGAGTTCTGTCAGCACGACAGCATGGTGACGGTGATGGTGAAGTCATCCGCGCAGGGCTTCGCCTAAGCACTATGTGAATACGACCAGAGGTGTAAACTGTGGAGGGGGGGGGGGGTGCCGCACACGGCTAACAATATTTGTTGTGTGTTCTAGCGGTGCCCCCCGTATATATATAGGTGGGAGAGGGAAAGGGGCTACAAGGGGCGCCCAAAGTAGGAGTAATCCTACTTGGGCGCCTCCTCCAAGTCGGCCTCCCCCCTTCCATATCCATCGAAGGGGGAAGGAAAGAGAGGGGGGAGGGGAAGGAAAGTGGGAGGCTGAATCCTCCCCTTTCCTTCTCCTTCCCTTCCTTTCCTTCTCCTCCTATTCGGCCTATAGGGGGCGCACCAGCCCCACTGGTCTGTCCAACTCTTGGCCCATTAGGCCCATATAGCTTGTCGGGGGTTGCCCGGAACCCCTTCCGGTGACCCGATACGTACCCGGTACCCCTAGAACACTTCCGGTGTCCGAATAATATCGTCCTATATATGAATCTTTACCTCTCGACCATTTCGATACTCCTAGTCATGTCCGTGATCTCATCCGGGACACCAAACAACATTCGGTCACCAAATCACATAACTCATATAATACAAAATCGTCATCGAACGTTAAGCGTGTGGACCCTACGGGTTCGAGAACTATGTAGACATGACCGGGACACCTCTCCGATCAATAACCAAAAGAGGAACCTGGATGCTCATATTGGTCCCTACATATTCTATGGAGATCTTTATCGGTCAAATCATAATGACAACATACGTTATTCCCTTTGTCATTGGTATGTTACTTGCCTGAGATTTGATCATTGGTATCTTCATACCTAGTTCAATCTCATTACCGGCAAGTCTGTTTACTCGTTCCGTAGTGCATCATCCCGCAACTAACTCATTAGTCACATTGCTTGCAAGGCTTATTATGATGCGCATTACCGACAGGGCTTAGAGATACCTCTCCAATACTCGGACTGATAAATCCTAATCTCGATCTATGCCAACCCAATAAACACCTTCGGATATACCTATAGAACGTCTTTATAATCATCCAGTTCCGTTGTGACGTTTGATAGCACACAAGGTATTCCCCCGGTATTCGGGAGTTGCATAATCTCATAGTCAAAGGAATATGTATAAGTCACGAGGAAAGCAATAGCAATAAAACTTAACGATCATTATGCTAAGCTAACAGATGGGTCTTGTCCATCACATCATCCTCCTAATGATGTGATCCCGTTCATCAACTGACAACACATGTATATGGTTGAAACTTAACCATCTTTGATCAACGAGCTAGTCTAGTAGAGGCTTACTAGGGACACTGTGTTTTGTCTATGTATCCACACATGCATCAAGTTTCTGGTTAATACAATTCTAGCATGAAAAACAAACATTTATCACCATATAAGGAAATATAAAATAACAACTTTATTATTGCCTCTAGGGCATATTTCCTTCAGTCTCCCACTTGCACTAGAGTCAATAATCTAGTTCACATCACACTGTGATTTAACAACAATGGTTTACATCACTGATACGTCTCTAACGTATCTATAATTTTTCATTGTTCCATGTTGTTATATTATCAATCTTGGATGTTTTATAATCATTTTATAGTCATTTTATATCATTTTTTGGTACTAACCTATTGACATAGTGCCAAGTGCCAGTTGTTGTTTTCTGCATGTTTTTTACATCGCAGGAAATCAATATCAAACGGAGTCCAAACGCAACGAAACTTTACAGAGATGTTTTTTGGACCAGAAGGAACATAATGGGCCCTAGCTACGCCTAGGGGGTGCTCCGAGGAGAGCACAAGCCACCAGGGTGCGCCAGGAGGCCCAGGCGTGCCCTGGTGGGTTGTGCCCACCTCGGGTGCCCCGTAGACCGCCTCTTTGCTCTATAAATACCCAAACATTCCCAAAACCCTAGGGGAGTCGACGAAATATTCATCTAGCCACCGCAGAGTCTAGAACCACCAGATCCAATCTAGACACCATCTCGGGTGGGGTTCACCACCTCCATTGGTGCCTCTCCGATGATGCGTGAGTAGTTCTTTGTAGACCTTCGGGTCCATAGTTAGTAGCTAGATGGCTTTCTCTCTCTCTCTCTCTTGATTCTCAACACAATGGTCTCTTGGAGATCCATATGATGTAACTCTTTTGCGGTGTGTTTGTTGGGATCGATGAACTTTGATTTTATGATCAGATCTATTGAGGGAGTCCTGGATTAGGGGGTCCCCGGGCGTCCGGGCTATGTGATATGGGCTGGACTAATGGGCCGAGAAGATACAAGATCGAAGGCCTTCCCCCGTGTCCGGATGGGACTCTCCTTTACGTGGATGGCAAGCTTGGCGTTCGGATGTGAAGATTCCATTCTCTATGAACTGACTCTGTACAACCCTAGGCCCCTCTGGTGTCTATATAAACCGGAGGGTTTAGTCCATACAGACAATCATAATCATACAACCTAGACATCTAGGGTTTAGCCATTACGATCTCGAGGTAGATCAACTCTTGTAATCCCCAACCCATCAAAGTCAATCAAGCAAGAAGTAGGGTATTACCTTCATAAAGAGGGCCTGAACCTGGGTAAAACATCGTGTCCCCTGCCTCCTGTTACCTTCGATCCTCAGACGCACAATTCGGGACCCCCTACCCGAGATCGGCCGGTTTTGACACCGACATTGGTGCTTTCATTGAGAGTTCCTCTATGCTGTCGACAGAAGGTTCAATGGCTCGTTCGATCATCCACCATGATGTTGTCTCTGGGGAAACTTTTCTCCCCGGCCAAATTTTCGTATTCGGTGGCATCGCACTGTGTGCCAACTTGACTGGCCACCTTGAGCAGATCGACAGCTACGCCCCTGGTCATTAGATCAGTTTTGGAAATCTGAACTATGTTGCTGATATCCGAGGAGACTGGATCTTCGAAGGGTTCACGGCCCAGACCGCCGCTCTGGCCTTAGATCCAGAGCAGACTACCAGGTCCGAAGACAGCAGTTTAGAGCCTGTCGGACTCCCTACAAATATTGAACTCGCTACCGGAGATCTGGAGGGGACTGCGTCATCGGCAAACCCGAAGACGAACCGGGCTCCCCTTGTTGTTAAAGTACCGGACTCCCCCTCGGACTCCAGATCCGAATTCTCGTGGGTCGCGTCAAGCGTGCGTGGCCAGGAGGCTCTCACCCCTGCCGCCCCCACAGACTCTCGCTTCCCTGTCCAAACCTCGCTACTAAACGAGGCTCTGGACTTAATGCGATCCCTCGCCATTACATAGGAATCACTTTTGAATTACGCCCAGCCCAGACAAGGGGCCGAGAGAGGGGAATTTTACGTCCCACCGTCATAGCCACCGTCGAAGACTTAACTGACATGTTGGACTATGCCTTCGAAGACATCAACGACATTGTCAAAATTGTCAGAGACAAACAAGGCCAAGACCCTCCGTTTACCGGACGTTGGACGACCACTTCCACATACAACGTGTACATGGTAGACACACCCAAAGAGGATGACGACGACGGCAAGAAGGATCCGGTTGAGGACAAGCCTACTGAAGCACCTCCAAAGCGTCGACATCAGCGTCGCCGCTGAAAATCGCGTCGCGAAAAAGACAGCAATACCAACACCGAAGATAATAACACTCCAGAGAATGCTGAAGACCCCGAAGCCCCTGACGAGCCAACATCTGAACAGGATGATTGGGAGGATGGGCAAGTTAACCCCGACGATCCTGTCGGGAATGAGGACTCGGAGGATAGTAACTACCTACCGATCTCTGAAGAGGAAGTGCGCCTCGGTGACGAAGACTTCATCGTGCCAGAGGAACCCCTTGAACAAGAGCGCTTTAAGTGTCGGCTAATCGCCACTGCGAGAATCTTAAAAAAGAAGTAGCAGCAACTCCAAGCCGATCAGGATACGCTCAATGATAGATGGGCTAAAGTCCTGGAATCCGAGGAATATGGCCTCAAGCGCCCAACCAAGAGCTACCTGAAGCGCAAGCTACTACCACAATTTGACGATGAGGCCCTTGAGCCAATACCGCCAAAGTATAAACCCGCTGACGAACCTGACCGGTCAGCACGTGGACAGGACAGACCGGCCACTTACGCCGAACACCAGCCCGCCGTCGAGGCAGGGAGGCAGCGGCCCTGGGCTATTGTAACACCCTCGATGCGGCTATATCTCCCACGTGTCGAAGCACGACTTAGAGGCATAACCGCATTGAAAGCAATGTCGCAAGTGAGGTAATCTTCACACAACCCATGTAATACATAAGGGAAAGAGATACATAGTTGGCTTACAATCACCACTTCACACAATTACATGAATAAAGAATTACATCATCCAGTTTCACACAAGGTCCAACTACGGAACCAAAATAAAAGAAGTTTACCCCAAAAGCTACACAGATCCCCGATCGTCCCAACTGGGCTCCACTACTGATCAACTGGAAACGAAACAACATAACGAACACGATCTTCATAGAGCTCCTCCTTGAGCTCGGTTGCGTCACCTGCACGGTATCATCGGCACCTGCAAGCTGGTTTTGGAAGTATCTGTGAGTCACGGGGACTCAGCAACCTCACACCCTCGCGATCAAGACTATTTAAGCTTATGGGTAAGGTAAAAGGTATGAGGTGGAGCTGCAACAAGCGACTAGCATATATGGTGGCTAACATATGCAAATGAGAGCGAGAAGAGAAGGCAAAGCACGATCGAGAAACTATGATCAAGAAGAGATCCTAGAACAACCTACGTCAAACATAACTCCAACACCGTGTTCACTTCCCGGACTCCGCCAGAAAGAGACCATCACGGTTACACACACGGTTGATGTATTTTAATTAAGATCAACTTCAGGTTTTCTACAACCGGATATTAACAAATTCCCATCTGCCCATAACCGCGGGCACATCTTTCAAAAGTTCAAATCCCTGCAGGGGTGTCCCAACTTAGCCCATCACAAGCTCTCACGGTCGACGAAGGATATTCCTTCTAGCGGGAAGACCCGATCAGACTCGGAATCCCAGTTACAAGACATCCTCGACAATGGTAAAACAAGTCCAGCAAGACCAACCGATGCGCCGACATCCCAATAGGAGCTGCACATATCTCGTTCTCAGGGAAACACCGGATAAGCAATCCGTACAACTAAAACCAGCCCTCGAGTTTCCCCGAGGTGGCGCTGCAAGGGGCTCTAGTTTGGACCAACACTTAGACAAGCACTGGCCCAGGGGGTTTAAAATAAAGATGACCCTTGGGATGCATGAATCCCAAGGGAAAAAGGCTAGGTGGCGAATGGTAAAACCAAGGTTGGGCCTTGCTGGAGGAGTTTTATTCAAGGCGAACTGTCAAGGGGTTCCCATTATAACCCAACCGCGTAAGGAACGCAAAATCCGGGAACATAACACCGATATGACGGAAACTAGGGCGGCAAGAGTGGAACAAAACACCAGGCATAAGGCCGAGCCTTCCACCCTTTACCTAGTATATAGATGCATTAATTAAATAAGAGATATTGTGATATCCCAACAAAATAACCATGTTCCAAACATGGAACAAGCTCCAATCTTCACCTGCAACTAACAACGCTATAAGAGGGGCTGAGCAAAGCGGTAACATAGCCAAACAACGGTTTGCTTGGACAAGGTGGGTTAGAGGCTTGGTTTAACAATATGGGAGGCATGATAAGCAAGTGGTAGGTATCGTAGCATAGGCATAGCAAAAGAGCGAGCAACTAGCAAGCAAAGATAGAAGTGATTTTGAGGGTATGGTCATCTTGCCTGAGATCCCGCAAGGAAGAAGAACGAGTCCATGAGGAAGACAAACGGACGTAGTCGAACGGGTCCTCACAAACGTGACGTTATCGGAACCAACCCGAAGAAGCAACACTGGAAAGAAGCACACACCATAGTAAACAACCACCACATGAACATGGCATGATGCACAACCAAGTATGATGCATGTCCGGTTTAATGAGGCATGGCATGGCAAAGTGCACAAACAACACTACCAGTTAAGTGGAGCTCAATATGCATCGGGATGCATATTGACAAAACACCACATTCCATAATTTAGTTCTCTCTCAGTTATTTACTCACCAATATTAAATGTTGTTAAGCATGTTAAGAGATGAAACATAACAAAACTATACCATCTAAACAATTTAAATGGGGCCAGATATAATAAACAACAAACCCGGTAAACCCCCATATGCCTTAGTAATTTAATGCAACAACAATTTAAACATTTTAATTGTTGTTATCAAGATGCGGATGACATGAACAAGTTTATAAATTTTTTATAAAAAGTTGACAAGAGCATTATGAAGCATTTGTCACCGTGGTGGAAAGAAAAGGGGTGCCACGGCAATGGATCCGAAAATGATGCCACGGCAACATATCGGTTCCGGTAACTCGATTGAGATCCCGGTGCAAACGAAAGTGCGGCGGGAGCGTGACATGCGATAGAAGGTGGGGTGCTCTCGGATACCGAGTTCCCACATGTCGGTGGCAAGGCAAAAAGAGGGGCGACGTTATCGAACAAGGGTGCATCTCATACAACATGCATTCATTCGTTCACGGGCGTTGTCTCGAGGTTATACCTTCGAAGCGTGCGTTATCGGAGGGGTTCAAGTTCGATGCGGTGCAGGGGAAGTAGACGTTCTCGGGACTTCGGTAGTGGAAGTAGGGGTACATGACGATGGTAGAGGTACTCGTGATCTTGGCGGTGGTAGTCGTTCACGTTCTTAGTTGCACAATTTTTCTGTAGATGTTCGGGATCACGGCGAGGGACTTGACATCCACGGAGTCTTCGAGGGTCGACGGTACTTGACGTCCAAGTGGTATCTGGGGTACTTGGCATTTGTGCTACCCGGGTGTTCGGCGCCTCACGTTGTACATGGTCCACAAGTCGTCGATCGTTCGCGGTCTGACTTGCGGGTCTTGCCGACATGAAGTGGTACTTGGCGAGTCTGCGTAGTTGTACACGGGACGTTGCACACGTGACGAATCCGAGCCTTTCGGGGTCGGTCTTGGCGAGGGATGGTCGTAGTGGTACTTGTCGGTCTCGGTCAGGGCGGCAAAGCGTAGTCGAACTTGAGGTGGTCTTGACGATCCCAAAAACACTCCTGCTCGAGGAGGTCTCTGTCTTGGTCTTCACCGGTCGTGGTACTTGGCGAAAGGGATCCGCGAATGCGGCCCTGCTACCTAGATTCAGTGGCCTGGCAACTACAACAAGGGCAGCGGGGCAGCAGCACGTAGACGACGCAGGTGACAGGGAGCTCGTGCAAGAGGCTTCATGTGCAGGAAGCGGAGCAGGGTCGGGCGATGCTTTGCTGGACTTGGTGCGGTCGTGAACGGGGGCTGGAGGCGGCTAGCTGGGCATGGTGGCGCACACAGGGTGGCAACCTTGGACGGGCAGCGGCGCTACAGAGGAAGAAGGACGGCAGGAGCTATAGGGTGCCGGCGATGGAGGAACTGAGGAGTAAAAAGAAGTCCTAACTCTCCGATATATATAATTCCTAAATGACTCAAAACATTTCTAGACTCAATAACGCCAGCGATTCGATCAAGCAGGGGGCTCCTAAGGTCGGGGAAGGCTCTGATTACCAACTTGTAACGCCCTCGATGCGGCTATATCTCCCACGTGTCGAAGCACGACTTAGAGGCATAACCGCATTGAAAGCAATGTCGCAAGTGAGGTAATCTTCACACAACCCATGTAATACATAAGGGAAGAGATACATAGTTGGCTTACAATCGCCACTTCACACAATTACATGAATAAAGCATTACATCATCCAGTTTCACACAAGGTCCAACTACGGAACCAAAATAAAAGAAGTTTACCCCAAAAGCTACACAGATCCCCGATCGTCCCAACTGGGCTCCACTACTGATCAACTGGAAACGGAACAACATAACGAACACGATCTTCATAGAGCTCCTCCTTGAGCTCGGTTGCGTCACCTGCACGGTATCATCGGCACCTGCAAGCTGGTTTTGGAAGTATCTGTGAGTCACGGGGACTCAGAACCTCACACCCTCGCGATCAAGACTATTTATGCTTATGGGTAAGGTAAAAGGTATGAGGTGGAGCTGCAACAAGCGACTAGCATATATGGTGGCTAACATACGCAAATGAGAGCGAGAAGAGAAGGTAAAGCACGATCGAGAAACTATGATCAAGAAGTGATCCTAGAACAACCTACGTCAAACATAACTCCAACACCGTGTTCACTTCCCGGACTCCGCTGGAAAGAGACCATCACGGTTACACACGCGGTTGATGTATTTTAATTAAGATCAACTTCAGGTTTTCTACAACCGGATATTAACAAATTCCCATCTGCCCATAACCGCGGGCACGGCTTTCGAAAGTTCAAATCACTGCAGGGGTGTCCCAACTTAGCCCATCACAAGCTCTCACGTTCAACAAAGGATATTCCTTCTAGCAGGAAGACCCGATCAGACTCGGAATCCCGGTTACAAGACATCCTCGACAATGCTAAAACAAGTCCAGCAAGACCACCCGATGCGCCGACATCCCAATAGGAGCTGCACATATCTCATTCTCAGGGCAACACCGGATAAGCAATCCGTACAACTAAAACCAGCCCTCGAGTTTCCCCGAGGTGGCGCTGCAAGGGGCTCTAGTTTGGACCAACACTTAGACAAGCACTGGCCCCGGGGGTTTAAAATAAAGATGACCCTCGGGATGTGCGACTCCCAAGGGAAAAAGGCTAGGTGGCGAATGGTAAAACCAAGGTTGGGCCTTGCTGGAGGAGTTTTATTCAAGGCGAACTGTCAAGGGGTTCCCATTATAACCCAACCGCGTAAGGAACGCAAAATCCGGGAACATAACACCGATATGACGGAAACTAGGGCGGCAAGAGTGGAACAAAACACCAGGCATAAGGCCGAGCCTTCCACCCTTTACCTAGTATATAGATGCATTAATTAAATAAGAGATATTGTGATATCCCAACAAAATAACCATGTTCCAAACATGGAACAAGCTCCAATCTTCACCTGCAACTAACAACGCTATAAGAGGGGCTGAGCAAAGCGGTAACATAGCCAAACAACGGTTTGCTAGGACAAGGTGGGTTAGAGGCTTGGTTTAACAATATGGGAGGCATGATAAGCAAGTGGTAGGGCATAGGCATAGCAAAAGAGCGAGCAACTAGCAAGCAAAGATAGAAGTGATTTCGAGGGTATACCTATGACCTACGAAAGGACCTGGACAATAGGGTCGGTAAAAAAAGATCAATCTATGGGTCAAGAGGGCGTGCTCCAACGTGAGAGGACGATCATCAGACCTGGCGCGACAGGCACAACCACACCCGGGCCGAAAACCGCATTCGGACTTCATCCAAGCTGTGCCGCGACATTGCCCGATATAGAGGCGCCGCACACCCCTTATGCTTCACCGATGAGGTGATGGAGCACCAGTTCCCTGAAGGGTTTAAACCCATGAACATTGAATCATACGATGATACTACAGATCCCGCAGCATGGATCGAGGATTTTCTTCTCCACATTCACATGGCACGCGGTGATGATCTCCATGCCATCAAATACCTCCCGTTAAAATTAAAGGGGCCATCACGACACTGGTTAAACAGCCTTGAGACACTGATGGCCTTAGTCACATAGTCCAGCAACCCAGAGAATGCCTTTAGAGACAACTTCCAAGGAACCTATGTTCGGCCTCCAGACGCCGATGACCTTAGTCACATAGTCCAGCAACCCGGAGAATCAGCCCGGAAGCTATGGACCAGGTTCTTAATTAAAAAGAACCAAAGTGTGGACTGTCCCGACGCCGAATCCCTCGTGACCTTTAAACACAGCGTCCGAGACGAGTGGCTCACCTGACACCTCGGCCAAGAAAAACCAAAGTCCATGGAAGCCCTTACCGCACTTATGACTCGCTTTTGCATGGGAGAGGATAGTTGGCTAGCTCGCAAAAGCAACAACACCAGTGACCCTGGCACCTCTGAAGCCAGGGATGGCAATGGCAAGCCACGACACAATAGACACAAGCGTCGAAGCAATAGCGAAGGTACCGAAGACATGGCGGTTAAAGCCGGATTCAGCAGCTCTAAACCCGGTCAGCGGAAGAAGCGATTCAAAGGAAACAAGGATGGTCCATCTAGTTTGGACAGAATACTCGATTGGCCCTGCCAGATTCATGGCACCCATGATAAGCCTGCTAATCATACCAACAGGAATTGTTGGGTGTTTAAACAGGCCGGCAAGCTAAACACCGAACATAAGGGGTAGGGGGCGCCCAGCGAGGACGATGATGAAGAGCCTCGCCCACTGAACACAGGGGGGCAGAAGAAATTTCCTCGAAGGTAAAAATGGTGAATATGATATACGCTACACATATTCCCAAAAGGGAGCGTAAGCGCACACTAAGGGACGTCTATGCCATAGAGGCAGTCGCCCCAAAATTCAACCCATGGTCAGCCTATCCGATCACTTTCCATCGCACAGACCATCCGACCAGTATCCGTCATGGAGGTTTGGCAGCATTGGTCCTCGATCCAATCATCAACGGATTCCATCTCACGCGAGTCCTTATGGATGGCGGCAGTAGCCTTAACCTGCTTTATGAGGACACTGTCTGCAAAATGGGCATTGATTCATCAAGAATCAAGCCCACGAAAACCACCTTCAAAGGAGTAATACCTGGCGTTGAAGCCCGCTGCACGGGCTCAGTAACACTCGAGGTGGTCTTTGATAACCGACAAGTATAGGGGATTGCAACAATTTTCAAGGGTAGAGTATTCAACCCAAATTTATTGATTCGACACAAGGGGAGCCAAAGAATATTGTCAAGTATTAGTAGCTGAGTAGTCAATTCAACCACACCTGGAAACTTAATATCTGCAGCAAAGTATTTAGTAGCAAAGTAATATGATAGTAGCGGTAACGGTAGCAAAAGTAACAGTAGCAGTTTTATAACAAGCGTAACATTGGCAACGGAAAAGTAACTAAGCAAAGATCAACATATGAAAAGCTCGTAGGCAATGGATCAGTGATGGATAATTATGTCGGATGCGATTCCTCATGCAACGGTTATAACGTAGGGTGACACAGAACTAGCTCCAGTTCATCAATGTAATGTAGGCATGTATTCCGAATATAGTCATACGTGCTTATGGAAAAGAACTTGCATGACATCTTTTGTCCTACCCTCCTGTGGCATCGGGGTCCTATTGGAAACTAAGGGATATTAAGGCCTCCTTTTAATAGAGTACCGGACCAAAGCATTAACACTTAGTGAATACATGAACTCCTCAAACAACGGTCATCACCGGTAAGTATCCCGATTATTGTCACTTCGGGGTTAACAGACCATAACACATAATAGGTGACTATAGACTTGCAAGATAGGATCAAGAACTCATATATATTCATGAAAACATAATAGGTTCAGATCTGAAATCATGGCACTCGGGCCCTAGTGACAAGCATTAAGCATAGCAAACTCATAGCAACATCAATCTCAGAACATAATGGATACTAGGGATCAAACCCTAACAAAACTAACTCGATTACATGATAAATCTCATCCAACCCATCACCGTCCAGCAATCCTACGATGGAATTACTCACGCCCGGCGGTGAGCATCATGAAATTGGTGATGGAGGAAGGTTGATGATGACGATGGCGACGGATTCCCCTCTCCGAAGCCCCGAACGGACTCTAGATCAGCCCTCCTGAGAGAGATTAGGGATTGGCGGCGGCTCCGTATCGTAAAATGCGATGATTCCTTCTCTTTTATTTTTTCTCCCCGAACGTGAATATATGGAGTTGGAGTTGAGGTCGGTGGAGCACCAGGGGCCCACGAGGTAGGGGGCGCGCTCAGGGAGGTAGGCGTGCCCCCACCCTCGTGGACCGGGTGTGGGCCCCCTGGCCTTGATTCTTTCGCTAGTATTTTTTATATATTCCAAAAATATTCTCCGTTGATTTGTAGGTCATCCCAAGAACTTCTATTTCTGCACAAAAATAACACCATGGCAATTCTACTGAAAACAGCGTCAGTCCGGGTTAGTTCCATTCAAATCATGCAAGTTAGTGTCCAAAACAAGGGCAAAAGTGTTTGGAAAAGTAGATACGTTGGAGACGTATCAACTCCCCCAAGCTTAAACCTTTGCTTGTCATCAAGCAATTCAGTTGATAAACTGAAAGTGATAAAGAAAAACTTTTACGAACTCTGTTTGCTCTTGTTCTTATAAATATGTAAAGCCAACATTCAAGTTTTCAGCAAAGATAATGAACTAACCTTATTCACAATAACATTTAGGTCTCATGTTTACTCATATCAATGGCATAATCAACTAGCGAGCAATAATAATAAATCTCGGATGACAACACTTTCTCAAAACAATCATAATATGATATAACAAGATGGTATCTCGCTAGCCCTTTCTGAGACTGCAAAACATAACTGCAAAGCACCCCTGAAGATCAAGGGCTGACTTCAAATTGTAATTCATGGTAAAAGAGATCCAGTCATACTCAATGTAAACTAATAATAATACATGCAAATGACAGCGGTGCTCTCCAACTGGTGCTTTTTAATAAGAGGATGATGACTCAACATAAAAGTAAATGGATAAGCCCTTCATAGAGGGAAGCAGGGATTTGTAGAGGTGCCAGAGCTCGGTTTTGAAATAGAGATGAATAATATTTTGAGCGTATACTTTCATTGTCAACATAACAACCGAGAGATCTTGATATCTTCCATGCTACACACATTATAGGCGGTTCCCAAGAAGAATGGTAAAGTTTATACTCCCCCACCATGAACAAGCATCAATCCATGGCTTGTCCGAAACAACGGGTGCCTCCAACTAACAACAATCCTAGGGGAGTTTTGTTTTCAATTATTTAGATTTGATTTGAGCATGGGACTGGCCATCCTGGTGACTAGCCATTTTCTCGTGAGTGGGGAGCGGAGTCCACTCCTCTTGAGAATAACCCGCCTAGCATGGAAGATACAGACAGCCCTAGTTGATACATGAGCTATTCGAGCATACAAAACAGAAATTTTATTAGAAGGTTTAGAGTTTGGCACATACAAATTTACTTGGAATGGCAGGTAGATACCGTATATAGGAAGGTATGTTGGACTCATATGGAATAACTTTTGGGGTTTATGGAGTTGGATGCACAAGCAGTATTCCCGCTTAGTACAAGTGAAGGCTAGAAAGAGACTAGGAAGCGACTAGCTAGAGAGCGACAACAGTCATGAACATGCATTAAAATTAATCAACACTGAATGCAAGCATGAGTAGGGTATAAATCACCATGAACATAAATATCATGGATGCTATGTTGATTTTGTTTCAACTACATGCATGAACATGTGCCAAGTCAAGCCACTCGAATCGTTCAAAGGAGGATACCACCATATCATACCACATCACAACCATTTTAATAGCATGTTGGCACGCAAGGTAAACCATTATAAACTCCTAGCAAATTAAGCATGGCATGAGCAACTATAATCTCTAATTGTCATTGCAAGCATGTTTCATTCATAATAGGCTGAATCAGGAACGATGAACTAATCATATTTACAAAAACAAGAGAGGCTGAGTTCATACCAGCTTTTCTCATCTCAATTAGTTCATCATATATCGTCATTATTGCCTTTCACTTGCATGACCGAACGGTGTGGATAGTAATAATAGTGCACGTGCATTGGACTAAGATGGAATCTGCAAGCATTCAATACAAGGGAGAAGACAAGGTAATATGGGCTCTTTGTTAGATCGACAATAATGCATATGAGAGCCACTCAACATTTTCGTCACAGTGATACTAGCAAGAAATTCTTTAAATTCAGATTTGCGAGGTTCAATAGCACTACCCCACCGCAGGAGTTTACAAGCAGTATTAAAATCTTCTAAGTCCATGGTATAAGATTTATCATATAGATCAAATAGGACATTGTGAGAATTGCGCGAGGATGTAAATTTAAACCTTCTCACAAATGAATCAGTTAAATAGAGGTATTGCCGGCACTTATCTGACACAAAGCTCTCAAGATCAGCGTTACGCATATATGCGTCAAATTCTTCCTTGATGCCTGCATGGACCATGAAATTCTCTGACGGCCATTCACAAGGCCGCACTTGAGCCTCCCTTGGTAGTTCATTGTCCGTCTCGCGTATTGCGAGCCTTGGGCCTTGCTTCCTTGAGGAACCACCTTGGTACATTTTCCTAAACATATTTCTTCCTCTAAAAAATTTCTGAAATTTTTAGTGACTAAAAATAAAAGTGAACCAAACTCAACAAGTGCCTAGAGGCTATATCATGCATTAAAACTACTTTTGACCACATAAATTTGACATGCAAGCTCAAGAATAGGGTTACCTAAGCAACAAAAAATTGCAATAAATAAAGAACTAGAACAAAAACTAATTGGACCATTGGAGGAGTCACATACCGAAGAACAATCCCCCAAAGCAGTTTTGTGAATGGAGCTTTGAGCAAGGAGATCGAAAATGGCAGCAAGATGAGCTAGAACACGGGTTTGAGCTGGTGGATGATTTTTTCTGGAGGAAGACGAAGTGTGTGGGTGCAAGAATAAGTGGAGGGGACCCACGTGGGGTCCATGAGGCAGGGGGGTGCGCCCTCCACCCTCGTGGGCACATGGTGGGTCCCCCTGGTGTGTTCTTAGTGCCAATAATTCTTAAATATTCTGGAAAAAATCATATTAAATTTTCAGGGCATTTGGAGAACTTTTATTTTTGGGGTATTTTTTTATTGTAAGGATAATTCAGAAAACAGATAGAAAATACTATTTTTACTTTATTTAAGATAAATAACAGAAAGTAAAAAGGAGGGTACAGAAAGTTGTGCTTTCTAACTTCATCCATCTCATGCTCATCAAAAGGAATCCACTAACAAGGTTGATCAAGTCTTCTTAACAAACTCATTCCGAATCGCATGAAACCGGAGAAATTTCGAATAACACTAGGTTACCTCAACGGGGATATGCACATCCCCAATAATAAGAATATCATATTTCTTCTTCGGAAAGTGTACCGTATGCTCATTACCATTAACATGAAAAGTGACATTGCCTTTGTTGCAATCAATAACAGCCCCTGCAGTATTCAAAAAGGGTCTACCAAGGATAATCGACATACTATCATCCTCGGGAATATCAAGAATAACAAACTCCGTTAAAATAGTAACGTTTGCAACCACAACAGGCACATCCTCACAAATACCGACATGTATAACAGTTGATTTATCATCCATTTGCAAACATATTTCAGTAGGTGTCAAATTATTCAAATCAAGTCTACGATATAAAGAGAGAGGCGTAACACTAACACCGGCTCCAAGATCACATAAAGTAGTTTTAACATAGTTTCCTTTAATGGAGCATGGTATAGTTGGTACTCCTCGATCTCCAAGTTTCTTTGGTATTCCACCCTTAAAAGTGTAATTAGCAAGCATGGTGGAAATTTCAGCTTCCAGTACAAAGGTTCCTGAGTCATTTTACCACCTCTAGTCACAACTCTAACATAATTATCATTTTTCTTATTGTTTAATTCATTGAGCAAATCATCCTGAGCCTTAAGTACTTGTTCTACTTGAGTGGTAACCATAAAAGCATGATTACTAATAAGTTCAAGTTCACCTTTAACTCTAGACATATAATCACTCAAGTGTTCTAGCATATCAGCATTGCATTTCAATTGTCTACCAACATAAGCATTGAAGTTTTCTTGTTTAACAATAAAGTCATCAAACTCATCCAAGCATTGGCTAGCAAACTTAGTAGATGGGATTTCACATTTATCAAATCTATAAAAAGAATTTACCTTTACTACCTGTGTCGGGTTATCAAGACCATATATTTCTTCAATAGGTGGTAAATCCTTAACATCTTCAGCTTTAATACCTTTTTCTTTCATAGATTTATTTGCCTCTTGCATATCTTCGGGACTGAGAAATAGAATACCCCTTTTCTTCGGAGTTGGCTTAGGAGTTGGTTCAGGAAGTGTCCAATAATTTTCATTACTCAACATATTATTCAATAGCACTACCGGACCAAAGATTTAACACTTAGTGAATACATGAACTCCTCAAACTACGGTCATCACCGGTAAGTATCCCGGTTATTGTCACTTCGGGGTTAACGGATCATAACACATAATAGGTGACTATAGACTTGCAAGATAGGATCAATAACTCATATATATTCATGAAAACATAATAGGTTCAGATCTGAAATCATGGCACTCGGGCTCTAGTGACAAGCATTAAGCATAGCAAAGTCATAGCAACATCAATCTCAGAACATAATGGATACTAGGGATCAAACCCTAACAAAACTAACTCGATTACATGATAAATCTCATCCAACCCATCACCGTCCAGCAAGCCTCCGATGGAATTACTCACGCACGACGGTGAGCATCATGAAATTGGTGATGGAGGAAGGTTGATGATGACGATGGCGACGGATTCCCATCTCCGAAGCCTCGAACGGACTCCAGATCAGCCCTCCCGAGAGAGATTAGGGCTTGGCAGCGGCTCCGTATCGTAAAACATGATGATTCCTTCTCTTTTATTTTTTCTCCCCGAATGTGAATATATGGAGTTGGAGTTGAGGTCGGTAGAGCACCAGGGGGCCCATGAGGCAGGGGGCGCCCAGGGCCCACCCTCATGGACAGGGTGTGGCCCCCCTGGCCTTGATTCTTTCGCCAGTATTTTTTATATATTCCAAAAATATTCTCCGTTGATTTTCAGGTCATTCCAAGAACTTTTATTTCTGCAAAAAAATAACACCATGACAATTCTGCTGAAAACAGCGTCAGTCCGGGTTAGTTCCATTCAAATCATGCAAGTTAGAGTCCAAAACATGGGCAAAAGTGTTTGGAAAAGTAGATATGTTGGAGACGTATCAGTCTTTGGTTCGCCGGACAACCTCTGAAGCGAAGAGTTGATCTTCGATGTTGTCCCTTTCCGCAGCGGTTATCAGGCACTGCTCGGAAGGACGGCCTTCGCCCGCTTCAACGCGGTCCCGCGTTATGCTTACCTAAAGCTTAAAATGCCCGGACCTCGCGGCGTTATTACAGTAAATGGGAACATGGAGCGCTCCCTCCGTACCGAGGAGCATACCGCGGCTCTCGCAGCTGAAGAACTGGGTGCCCTTATCAAACCGAACATTACCCCGGCATTCAAGCCCCCGGACACTATCAAACGAGTGCGGTCTACCCCATAGAATGACAGCCCGACTCATCCAGAGCTAGATTAGCAATCCGTCCTCCACCACAACCCCAACTGGATGGCGGCATACGTACCGCGCGTACATGACTATGCACTAAAGATACCATGGGTATGGACGGAGGCGTACGGAAAACACGGTCCACGGCACGGCTCTACCCTATCCGGACCTTTATATCCTTCCATCTTTTTCTTCTTGTTTTTTTCTTTTTTAGGTTCTTTACAACCTACACCACTCTTTGATGGTACTTAGGGTCCATTTCCAGGCCCCGTATATACACTCAATTGTCGATCCTCTCAAAGGACCATATACTATAGGGAAAGGCGGCACAGACGTGCGGCAGAGTGTCCAAAAGATTTTCAAGATCATCTTTTCAAATTTATACCTGTATACAGCTTTCCCTTGTTCTTGGCATGTAAAATGGCCCTGATGCTTATAGCATCCTCTGTAAAAATATGTTTTGAAGTACCAATCAGACTATAATGGAAACAGTTTTCGCCCAACCTTGTTCGGTATTGGCTTATTTTGTAATCCGTTTTCCCACTTTATGTCCGAATTGGCATATACACCTTGGTACGACTAAAATCGCCAGGGGCTCTATATATATTCTCAACAATAGAAAGTCTGAACACTCTCAGGGTATACTTCGGCGTCCCGAATACTGCATTATATGCATCGGCTCCGAATCACGTCTTTGGTCAATAGTTGGGTTGCCCGGCTCCTGTGCTTGCTACCTTACGTTCCATTTTTTCGGCTAAGGTAGTAAAGGGAGAACTACTGCGATTGTGTTTCCGACTGGCCCGGTGAAACACCTCAGTAGAGAAAGCCGAAAACTGACTGTCGTGATGCGGTGAGATCTGGTCAACAATTCAGTGACTTACTAAATCTCTAGCGGTTTCTTCCATATTACACACAGGGGGGATAACACTTTACGGTAAATGCATACAATATATTACAAGGCCTTGGTTTATATTACAAAGCTTTGCTTCATACAATATCTGGGCAGTTCGGACACATTCAGTCGAACATGACGTCCTTTGAGCATTGACCCTCTATCAGGCGGGCACCTTCCAAGACGTCCTCAAAGTAACGCTCTGGCATACCGTGGTCCTTGCCCCCGGGCGGACCCTCGACGGCCACGATGGCGGACTTCATTTTGGCCCAGTGCATCTTGACACGGGCAAAATCCATCCGCGCGCCTTCTATACACGCCGAGCGCTTCATGGCCTCTACTCGGGGCAAGGCGTCGCCAAGCAGCTTGACCAAACCGAAGTAGCTGCTCGGAATAGGTCCGGCTGGCCATAGCCGAACTATGATGTCCCTCATGGCCAAATCAGACATCCTATGCAGCTCTGCCAGCTGAATCATCTGATTATTCAGCAGCGCTGGCCGCTCCGGTGCCAAGTACCGCGACCAGAAGAGCTTCTCCGTCGCATTCCCTTCTTGGGCCCAGAAATACTCGGCGCGTCGGCAGCACTCCTCGGGAGATCTGCAAAAGCGGCTGGAGCACTCCACAGTCGATTTAGCAAAGCATATCTCCGACCATCGAATATACTCTATAAAAGAAAAGGCTTACTAGCCGCTATCTGTCTGACTTGCTTGATCTCCTTGCAAGCTGATCGGGACTTGGACCGAGCCTCCTTCGCAACTTGAAGAGCCTTGGTGAGTTCGGCCGCTTGGGCCTTGTTACTCTCCTCCAAGGACTCACACTTGGTGGCGGCTTCCCGGAGCGCTTGCTCTACTTCGGTCACCCTCGGTTCATACTGAATGCGGACGGCCTTTTCGGCTTCTACATCTCCAGCCGCTTTCTCTGTGGCTTCTTTGTTTGCCCTTGTCTCTTTCTCAGCTTTGGCAAGGGCACTCTTGAGGGCCTCGACCTCGGTCGCGTTGCCTACAATCATTTACATAGCAGCGCATGAGCTTAAACTCTGAGTTGGCATTATGATTTAGGCTTGTAAAACGGTATTTTTAAACAAAAAAGCATACATTGGGCCCCATCGAACTTCTTGTTAATACGGTCGATCTCATCGTCAGCCAGCTTCAGTTTCCGCTGGAGTTCGGTCACTTCAGCATCCTTAGCTGAAGCCGCTAATAGTGAAGCCTGTTTATCAAAATAGATGAACGCGTTATCTCCGACGACTATTTGATCCTCTATCCGGCTCTTTTTTTCAAAGACCCAAATAGAGTCTCAAGGGCTACTATCTATACACAGGCATATTCTTCCAATACAAAAAGCGGCTAAATCATGTTATATCACTTACCTCAAAACCATTAACAGGCTAGTGAAAGCTTCATTCAGACCACTTTTAGCGGACTGAACCTTCTCAACCATCGCACCCATCAGTGTACGGTGCTCTTCCATGACAGAAGCACGTTGAAGTGCTTCCCTCAACACATCCGGCGCCTCCGGATTGATAGAGGTCGCCGGTGGAGTCGACACTCCCCCTTCCCTTGAAGGGGCTGCTCGCTTGACTCCGGAGCCACGTGGGTCTCCGGAGTGGTATTCGGCTAGGGCCCAGCCTGATCCAGGCCCCCGTCGCCAGTTTCCATGGGGGTAGTATCCCCCATGTTTTCGGCAGCCGAGGCATCACCCTCTAGCGCCGCTTCAGCGGCCTTCCGCACCCCTGGCCCAGAGAGGTCCTTTGGGACAACACCTCGATGTTATCCACGGCTCGTGGCGGAGAGGCTGGCGGAGGCATTTTGCTCTCCATCATCTCCGGCGCCAATGAATTCCCCGAAGATGATGATTGTTGGGGGAGATCACGGGCCGGAATCAAAATGCATAAATAAAATGTTATCCTACGATCTTTAAAAGGCCAGATATAGGTATACTATCTTTAAATACTTAAGATTCGGCCGAGGGCTTCGGCCTGAGGGGCCGCTCGGGATGAGTTCGACGTCCGAATCCGAATCATCCGAAAGGGAAATATTCCCCTTCTTGGATGCTCTGCTTCTAGGTCCGCGGACGCCGCCCTTTTCTTCTCTCCCTTGAGGGGAGAATTGATCTCCTCCTCCTCCTTCTCCTCATCTTCATCTCCCTCATGGGAGGAGAGAACCTCGGTGTCTTCTGATGCGATGTCTGAAGTACCTTTATGGCGGAGGCCACTTCTGGCCTCCTTGCCCTTCTTCTTGGCCTTCTTCTCCAGCGCCTGGTACGACACCGGAACCAGCATCTTCGTTAGCAGGGGGATAGCTGGGTCTTCGGGTAGCGGAGCCGGACATTTGATCTGCTCCACTTTCTTCATCCAGACCTGAAGGAGAAAAGGAAGGCTTAATATACTCCTCGAATCTACAAGTAGATGTTATGTTTGGAAATCTGAAAACTTACTGGAGTGGCCGGGTGAGCGTGGTCGAGGCCGAGGTCTTCGGTCGTTCCCGGCCACGATTTCTGGGCCTTGAAAAGTAGCTTCCAAATTTCTTCGTGCATCATGCCGAAGAAGCGCTGCAGGGTCCGAGGGCCGGACGGATTGAACTCCCACATATGGAGAGTCCGGTGCTAGCAGGGGAGAATCCGGCCAAAAAGCATCACCTGGATCACAATGGCGAGCCTGGTATTCTTGTCTATCACACCCTTGATGTGCTTCTACAGCGTCATCACCTCGTTGGACGATGTGCAGTCCAAGCCCTTTTTAACCGACGAGGTGAGCCGCATTGGAGGCCCAGATTTGAACTCAGGAGTGGCGGCCCATGTGGCGTCGCGAGGTTCTGTGACATAGTACCACTCCTTTTGCCATCCCTTCATAGTCTCCACGAAGGCCCCCCGGGGCCAACTGACGTTGGGGAGCTTGCTCACCATGGCGCCACCGCAATCTGCGTGTTGACCATTGACCACTTTTGGCTTCACATTGAAGACCTTGAGCCGTAGTTCAAAGTGGGGGGGGGGTGCGGAGGAACGTTGTCGGATCACGAGTTCCTGCAAAACCCTTAAGGTTCGAACACTGGGGTGCGCGCGAAGATCTCCCCTCCCTATCGATTCGCGTCCTAACTTAGTCTAGATCTCATGAACTAACTCAACAAACTCGCAACACAAAGAACACGAGATTTATACTAGTTCGGGCCACCATTGTGGTGTAATACCCTACTCCAGTGTGGTGGTGGTGGATTGCCTCTTGGGCTGAGCATGAACGGTACAAAGGGAAGAACAGCCTCCTCAGGTTGAGGTGTTCTTGTGCTTGGTGCACTTGTGTGGCTAAGGATCATCTTTTTTCATCCGCCTATGGTGGTGGCTAGTCCTATTTATAGAGGCCCTAGTCCTCTCCCCAAATATTGAGCGGGAAGGGAGCCAACAACAGCCAATTTGAAAGGGTACATCTAGTACAAGCTATCCTGACAAAAGGTGGTCTTCGCCTGCCAAAGGCTCTGGTGGTGACGCCGCCCTGGGCTCCATGGTGACCTCCGTCTTGCCGTCCTTTTGGTCTTGGTCTCGTTGCACCAATATGAAAACCTTTGCTTGATGCCTCGGTACTCCGCGCCTGTGCTTGCCCCCTTAGCACCAAAGAAGAAACAAGGACGTTGCGCACGCTGGCACTCGCCCGGCGCCCGCCTGGTCTTGATCGTCATGGCTTACGTCACGAGCACCTTGCAAGGTTTGCCCGACCTTGAACTCTCCGCCCCTCATGAGCTGGCCTGATGAGGCTGCTCCTGAGGAGGTCTTGTGTCGTCCGCCTCGCGAGGCTTGGCCTCTCGTGAGGGTCTTGATTACTTGTTGATGAAGATGGGCCGTACAGGCCTGCTAGCAAAGCCACGCCATGGGCCGCAGGCAGGCAAGTCTGGGGACCCCCGTTCCCAGGACGCCGACAGTAGCCTCCGGGCCCAAGGCGTGCTCGGGCTTGGCTTCGAGGCGAAGCCAAGGTTCAAGTGCGGAGCGCCGCGGGCCCCAATAGCCTGCAGCCTCGGTCAGCGCATGGCGGTTGATTGGAGGTGGGCGTCTCCACTTCCCCACGCTGCCTCGGCAACTGCCCGACTGTCAAATGGCTGTCATGGACAACGTTCGCCCTCACTGTTTCCTTTCGCCTTGCTCAGATGCCCTTTCTTGCTCCCCGCTTCCGGAATCTTTAGATCCGCTCCCATCCTTTCCTGCACCAGCGACCCATGGCGCCCCGGAGGGTCAAGCCCGCCTCGTCGCCGGTGTCGTCTGTGGCGAAGGCTTGGTACGAGCCTGCCCTTGACTCACCCAATGTCTCGGAGAAAAACCTCGCTGCCACGGGCCTGCTGACGGCGGGGGAGAGTAATGAAAGGGGGAAGACGGAGCTCCGAGTTGCCTCCGACGTGCCGGAGCCCGAGGGGAGCGCGTTCTTCCCCTTCTTCACGAGCAGTATCGCCGCCGGGTTGGTTCCTCCCTTCTCCGATTTTTCTATGAGGTCCTCGACCACTACGGGCTGCAGGCGCTGCATCTCCATCCCAACTCCGTCCTTCTCTTGTCCATCTTTGCCTACTACTGTGAGGCGTATCTGGGCGTGATGCCGTCCGTCGCCCTGCTGCGCCACTTCTTCTTCCTCCGTGCCAGCGAGTGCCATATCTCCGGGTGCGCCAATTTCATTGTGGCCGGCAAGGCCAACTCGATCTCAAACACCGGGAAGAAGGCCGACAACCTTAGGGCCAAATGGGTCATGATGAGCGCCAAGCGTGTCCACCCGCGCTTGGCGCTGCCGACGGAGAAGCCCCAGGCCGACAAGGCGTGGTCCTGCGCGAAGCTCACCGATGAGAGGGCAACGTTGGTGCTGGAGCAGATGAAGTCCGACTAGAAGCCCGGCAATGCGAAGGTGGCGAGGATTACAGGGGCCATGCTCCTGAGGGACTTTCTAGCGCTGCGCGTGGCCCCGCTGCAGGCCCGTTCGCGCCCCTTGTGGGAACTTGGGGATGAAGAGGACAAGGTTCGCCTGAGCTCGGAGGCCTTGTTCGGCGAGGAGCTGACCGCTGCTCTCCGCATCCTGGTCGGGGACGATCAGGAGTATCCGCCGAATGTCTTCACTCCCTTGTTCCGCCACAAGGACAGTGCGCTGATCGTGGCCTCCAAGCCGACCTTTTGATGGACGAGGTCTGGTTTCGTCGGTGCTCATCGGGGCCCATATGGCACCGGCACCGGTGGAGCTGTCTTCTGGTGAGTCCCATGAGGAAGAAGACAGGGAGGAAGACTCGGAGGTGACCCTCGAAGGGACGGGGGAGACCTCCCCCTAAGTAAGGCTGACATCCTCCGCGCCTTCCCTGACGATGACGAGGCCAACACTTCCCAGGAGAAGGAGGAACTGCCCGTGATCCCGACGAGGAGCAGGTCGGCGCTGGTCCTCCGAGATTCTGCTTCTGCTCCGGTGTCGACTGGAGCCACTTCTGGTTCAACTGCCGCTCCTGTTTTAGCTTCTGGAGCAGGTGCGCCCGCGCCCCGGGTCATGACACTCTCCGGCTTCAAGCTCACCAAGCGAAAGGTGGACTACGTTGCTATAGACCAGTAAGTGCCCTGCCTCGCCTTGTTCCTGCTGCTGATGCTCGTTTCCAACTCTCTTTGCTTGTTGTGTAACCAGGCTGTCGTCTGCGGTGAAGAGGAGAAGGGAGAGCGAGGTGGTGCTTCTTGAGTCCGCGTCACCTCCTGCGACCATGCCCCTCTCCACGGGCAAAGGAGGGGATAGTGCTTATTCTTCTCCAGCCCAGTCGTCCTCGCGAGGCTCGGTGGAGCATCCTCGGGAGGAGTCAGCCCCCGAAGCACCACTGGCTTAGGAGGTGCCGGCGTCCAGCACGGCTGGTGAGGTTCAGGAGCCCTTGATCTCCCAGGCTCTGGTGACAACGTCGCCCCCTTCTCCTGCTGCGCCCCTGGCTCCAGGTTCTTCTGCTTCCTCAGCCATCCTGGAGCGCGCCTTTTCGGAGATGGCCCGGCTGCAGGAAGATCTCCAGGGCACGGACTCGCACCTGGTGGCAGGGCGCTTGGAGCTGGTCTCTGGTGGCTTCACTCCGACTCGGCGGTCCGAGCGTCGCTAAGCCAGGCCGCAGCGGCCTCCAAGAAGGAGAAGCAGGCCACGGCGGCCTCCGAGAAGGAGAAGCAGGCCGCCGCCAAATCTACGGCCAATCGCGAGACGGCATTGAAGGACACCGAGGTCACCCGCGGCCGCTACCGAGAGCTGGAGGATGAGCTGAAGGACCTGCGCGACCATCATGCGGAAGAATCACGCGGCCGCCAGGCGAAGGAGGAGGAGATGAAGGCCTGGGAGGACGCCATCAAGGGCCGTGACGCCGAGCTGGGAGAGCTGTCGAAGGCGCAGGCAGCGAGCCCAACCGGCTGGAGGAGTTGGAGCGGAAGGCGAGGGCGAAGGAGGCCGACCTTGACGCCAAGGCGAGGTTCCTTGCCGAAGACCGCGCGGCCTTCTCGACCCTCGAGGAGAGGTCCCACGTGGCGCTGAAGACCATGTACGAGAAGGGCTTGGAGAAGTCGCTAGCCAGCGACGAGGATTTCCCTACTCAGTTGCTTCCCTTCCTGGTGCAGGCGCTCGAGGAGGTCGTGGCAGGCATCGGTCCTATGGCGGAGGCAGAGGCTCGCGTCCTTTCCTTAGCCGCGCTGACACGGGTCTTCAGCCACCTGCACCTTCGCGACACCAGCGCTTGTCTTGACGAGCTGCTGGAACCTGTAGCTGACAAACACTGCGCGGCTACCGCCGCGGCCGTGAAGGGTCAAGTAGAAGCCTTGCTGAAGAAGTTCGACGCCTTCGCCCCCGTGCCCTCGACCGGTGATGCACGTGAAAGCAATGCCACCCAGGAGGGGTCACCTTTTGGAGGTGCCGGTGGTGTCCAAGGGTGACTTGCGGATGCTTTCCTGCTTTATTCCTGCAACATGTACCATGCCTCGTGGAGGCGTTAAACTTGCGTTTGATATTGTGAGAACAATATGTATAGTAATATTTGCTTTGAGATTTTGCGTCTTTCTTCCTATTTGCTTTGTGTTCTGCGTCGGCAGAGCCCGGCCCCACGCATACCTCAACCGCCGTTGGGCCGACCGGAAACCAGGACGGACCAAGAAGCGAGGGGCTACGTGACCAGTTGGGCTCCTGAGTCGCGATGCTCAGGAGTCTCCCTTGACACGTAAACAACCTATAGGAAGGATACGCGATGATAGGTTAATGTTCTATGTTGGCAGAGCCCGGCCCCGCGCATACCTCAAGCATCGTTGAGCCAACTGGAAACCAGGACGAACCAAAGAGTGAGGGGCTACGTGACCAGTCAGGCTCTTGAGTCGTAATGCTCAGGAGTCCCCCTTGACGTGCAAACATTCTCCGTACCTTTGCCCTCGCCGAGGCTCGGCTCGGGAGGGGCATGCGACGACCAGGTCTGGGGGACCTGGTTGGGTGGCGTACGCTTGGGCGTGACCCGAGCGCAGCCCCCGTGCCTAGCCCCCTCGCGCGGCTCTCCCGAGGGGAGGCGTTGCAGTGAGGCCGAACACTGAGCTTTGGGGCTCCCTGAGGTTGGTATGGCCGTGGGGCCACCCTCAGTTGTTTATCACCAGCGCGGAGCGTAGTGCTTCCGCTTGTGCACGGGCATAGCCGCTCCTCGGCAGTATTGACGGCTAGTGCGGAGCATGGTGCTTCCACTTGGGCGTGGGAGGGGGACTCCCTACTGTGGAGAGCCCTCAGGGCGTGTACAGCCCCGCCCTGACATGTGGCCTGCATGGCAGGGCTAGACGAGGTGTATTTGGGAACTCGTGAGCCAGCGCGGGACTCACGAGGCCCTACCTCAAGGCGGGTTGCGCCTGGTCTTGATTCTTGTTCGTTGTCCTGGTCCTGTGAGGTGGTTAGACAACATGCGCCAAACAAATCTCCTAAGGTTATCGCGTGAAGAAGCCAAGCACCAACGGCCCCAGGAGGTGACGTGAACGGGGATGGCCCGCCGGACAGAGATTAGCTGCTGGATTTATCAACGCTGTAGGGATGGGCCTGAGCATAGACGTCGTGCTTAACTTACTCACGCGAGGGGTTCTGAAGAAAAACGGTCGGCACGCGGCTCTCACGGTGGGTGACAATCAAGCAGGCGATAGGCATAGATAGATTAAGCATGGAAAGCAACCTAGCTCAGGTAAGTGCAGGGAAGATGCATGCCACCGGGTTAGACCCGAGCGCCTTGGGGATGATGCAGCCCGACGGGCGCCCCCATCAGGGTAAGCTAAAGACATAAAAGGAAAGATACACGCCATAGGGATGGACCCACGCGGCCTGGGAATGATGCAGCCCTGGGGGCGCTCCTAACTGAGTGAACTTTGGAAAATGTCACCTCGCTCTGTTGATGAAGGAGAGGTGAGGTAGCTGAAGGCGTGCGGCAAAAGGGCTGCCCCTCATGAGCCCAGGGGGTTCCTCGAGGACCATCTTCATCTTCGTCAGCGCCGCGTGGTGCCTGGCCTCCTGAGCCGCCAGGATGCTCCGCGGGTTGCGATGATAGGTGGCCGCCATGCTCGGCAGACCGAAGGGCATGCGAACGTAATTGTGAGGTGGGCCCTCGCAGCGTCCCACGCGCGAAGGCCAGAGAAGCTCCTGAGAGGCGGCCCGATTGAGCCCTGGAACGTTGATGTAGACACGCAGCCTGGCATCCTCGCCTGGATGGGGAGCTGCGCCTGGTGAGCGGTGGCTGCCGCGCATGGCCCTCGCGTCTTGGAGTTCCTGAGTGGTCTTGGTGATGAACTCTTGAGCGGTGGGCATTCCTTGCCCTGTGTTCTCCTGAGGGAAATGTGCCGCGAAGCACGCCTCCAAGTGGTTCCCAAGCGCCTCCCTCGTGATGTTGGCAAAGTCTGAGGCCCTCCAGAAGAGAGCCCCCGAGCCCTGCCCGAGAGGGGCGCTGGGCGTGCCTTCCTATGCGATAGAGGGAGGCGACCCAGGCGCGGACGCCGATACTGACGAGGCACTGCTTGCCTGAGGCCCTGCGTGATGCAGCTGCTTCTTCTTCTTGGGGGTGGCCTCAGGAGGGTGCTCACCCTGAATCTCGGGGTCATCGATTGCTGCAGCTGGGAAGGCACACTCGAGGGAGCACACCGCGTCTCTTTGTTCGCACGGGACTATGATGATTCCGCCGCTTCCCAGCATCTTGAGGACATTGTAGCCGTGATGGGTCACCGCCATGAACTTGGCCAGGGCTGGATACCCGAGGATGGTGTTGTATGGCAGGTGGATGTAGGCGACATTGAAGTTGATGAGTTCGGTGCGGTAGTTGTTGCGTTCTCTGAAGGTAACGGGGAGGCGGACCTGCCCGAGGAGTAGTAGAGCCGTCGGTCACTCCTGAGAAAGGCTTGGTAGGCTGAAGCTGATCATATGGCATTTGGAGGTTGTCGAACGTGTCGACGAACAAGACATTGAGCCCTACGCCGCCGTCGATGAGGGTCTTGGTAACTTGCATGTTGCTGATGACTGGCGAACAGAGCATTGGGAGGACACCGGCAGTGGCCGCGCACTTGAGCTGATTTGCCGAATTGGACGTGATGGGGCACCTGGACCATCTGAGTGGGCGTGTGGCCTCGAGCTTGGGCAGAACTGCATTCACTTCACGGGCAAACTGTTTGAAGATACGCTGCGAGGCTGGGGCTTGAGCTCCGCCCAAGATGCAGGCAACAGCGCGTGGCTCCTCGAAGCCCCCAGCCCCCTCGTCTTGATGGTGGTCGTCATTCCTTCTGGATGGTGGTGGTAATGGAGGAAGGCCTGCATTGCCTTGAGGATGAGCCTCATATGGCTGGTCCCTCCAGGCGCCCTCGCGAGGATGATCCTGCCAGCGGTCCTCATGAGGCCGGTCGTGCCACTCCTGGTGTGGGCCACAGTCGCCCCAGCGTCCGCCACCACGTCCTCCTCCTCGGCCGTAGCCCCGGTCGCTGCGCTCGGGGCGTCGATCGAAGCGTCCTTCTTGAATGGCTCTGAGCTCTTGATAGTCGCTGGTGTTGTGGGTATGCAGGTTGTGGAAGGCGCAGAATGGTCGGCTGCCCTTAGATTACTCAGGCTGGTCTCTGTCGCGCTTGGTGTCTGGTTCTGCCGCGAGCACGGCTGCTCCCTTGCGCTTCACGTCCTTGGCCATGGTCTTTTTCTCCTCTGGGTCTACATCAGGGAGCTCGAGGAGGGAGAGGCGCCTGAAACGCCCACGATGCGGCTATATCTCCCACGTGTCGAAGCACGACTTAGAGGCATAACCGCATTGTAAGCAATGCCGCAAGAGGGGTAATCATTACACATCCCATGTACTGAATAAGGAAAGAGGTACATAGTTGGCTTACAATCGCCACTTCACACAATACATGAATAAAACATTACATCATCCAGATACAATCAAGGTCCGACTACGGAACCAAAATAAAAGAAGATTACCCCAAATGCTACAGATCCCTGATCGCCCCGACTGGGCTCCACTACTGATCAACTGGAAAACGGAACAACACAAACAACGAGAACTTCATCGAGCTCCTCCTTGAGCTCGATAGCATCACCTGCACGGTATCATCGGCACCTGTAAACTGGTTTTGGAAGTAAACTGTGAGTCACGGGGACTCAGCAATCTCACATCCTCGCGATCAAGACTATTTAAGCTTATGGGTAGGGAAAAGGTATGTGAGGTGGAGCTGCAGCAAGCACTAGCAAGTATGGTGGCTAACTTACGCAAATGAGAGCGAGAAGAGGAGGCAAAGCACGGTCAAGAATCTATGATCAAGAAGTGATCCTAGACTACTTACGTTCAAGCATAACTCCAACACCGTGTTCACTTCCCGGACCCCGCCGAGAAGAGACCATCACGGCTACACACGCGGTTGATGCATTTTAATTAAGATAAGTTGCAGGTTTTCTACTATCGAACATTAACAAATTCCCATCAGCCCATAACCACGGGCACGGCTTTCGAAAGTTCAAAACCCTGCAGGGGTGTCCCAACTTAGCCCATCACAAGCTCTCATGGTCAACGAAGGATATTCCTTCTCCCAGGAAGACCCGATCAGGCTCGGAATCCCGGTTACAAGACATCTCGACAATGGTAAAACTAAACCAGCAAAGCCGCCCGATGCTCCGACCGGATAGGTCAAGCTACGAGTAAAACCAGCCCTCAAGTTTCCCCGAGGTGGCCCCGCAGGCTGCCCGTTTCGGACCAACACTTAGAGAAGCACTGGCCCGGGGGGTTAAAATAAAGATGACCCTTGAGTCTGTAGAACCCAAAGGAAGGTGGTAGGTTGTTAGTGCAAATGGTAAAACCAAGGTTGGGCCTTGCTGGAGGAGTTTTATTCAAGGCGAACTGTCAAGGGGTTCCCATTATAACCCGACTGTGTAAGGAACGCAAAATCAAGGAACATAACACCGGTATGACGGAAACTAGGGAGGCAAGAGTGGAACAAAACACCAGGCATAAGGCCAAGCCTTCCACCCTTTACTAAGTATATAGATGCATTAATTAAATAAGAGATATTGTGATATCCCAAAAAATATCCATGTTCCAACATGGAACAAACTCCATCTTCACCTGCAACTAGCAACGCTATAAGAGGGGCTGAGCAAAGCTTTAACATGGCCAAACAACGGTTTGCTAGGATAAGGTGGGTTAGAGGCTTGGCTTAACAATATGGGAGGCATGATATAGCAAGTGGTAGGTATCGCAGCATAGGCATAGCAATAGAGAGAGCATCTAGCAAGCAAAGATAGAAGTGATTTCGAGGGTATGGTCATCTTGCCTGAGATCCCGCAAGGAAGAAGAACGAGTCCATGAAAAAGATAACCGGACATAGTCGAACGGATCCTCACAAACGCGACGTTATCGGAACTAACCCGAAGAAACAACACCGGAAAGAAGCAAACAACATGGTAAACAACCACCACATAAACATGGCATGATGCACAACCAAGTATGATGCGTGTCCGTATTAATGAAGCATGGCATGGCAAAGTGCACAAGCAATCCTACAAATTAAGTGGAGCTCAATATGCAACTCCGTTGCATATTGACGAAACACCACGTAACTTATTTAGTTCTCTCTCGTTTATGTACCCAACAAGATTAAATGTTGATTAACATGGCAAGAGGTGAAGCATATGAAAAACTACTTATCTTGGCAAGTTTAAATGAGGCCGGAACAACAAACAACAAGTCTGGAAAATCCTCATGTGCATATTTATGGATTTGGTACTGTTCTACTGTATACACAATTTTAGAGTTTTTAAACATGCAAAGTAAAGCCACCATGTTAAACTATGCATTTTTCTACCCCATTTACATATAAAGTTTATTAAATTTTGAGCTACGGTTATTTAGTTATGAAATAAATCATTTTAGCATATTATAGGAGCAAATTTAATCAAACAACATTTTAAACATGGATGAAAAAGACATATTATGAAACTACACAAAATTCTAAGCAACTTTCATGTTAAGTTTGTTTAAATCCGATGCACGGTTAATGAGTTATTATATGCACGATGCTTAGGGGTTTTTCTGTAAAACTGTAAATCCTCGGATAATAGCTAAAATTGCAGAACTGAAAAAAACATGACAAGGGCCAGATCTGCTGGGACTGGGCTGCTCACATTGGGCCTTGAGGCCGGTCGGCTAGGAGAGGGAGGCTGGAAGGGGGCTGTGACGCCCCCGATTTAATCGTACACTAATCATACATGCAAACGTGTACGATCAAGATCAGGGACTCACGGGAAGATATCACAACACAACTCTACAAATAAAATAAGTCATACAAGCATAATATTACAAGCCAGGGCCTCGAGGGCTCGAATACAAGAGCTCGATCATAGACGAGTCAGCGGAAGCAACAATATCTGAGTACAGACATAAGTTAATCAAGTTTGCCTTAAGAAGGCTAGCACAGACTGGGATACAGATCGAAAGAGGCGCAGGCCTCCTGCCTGGGATCCTCCTAACTACTCCTGGTCGTCGTCAGCGGGCATCACGTAGTAGTAGGCACCTCCGGTGTAGTAGGAGTCGCCGTCGACAGTGGCGTCTGGCTCCTGGGCTCCAACATCTGGTTGCGACAACCAGGTAGAAGGGATAGGGGGAAAAGAGGGAGAAAGCAACCGTGAGTACTCATCCAAAGTACTCGCAAGCAAGGAGCTACACTACATATGCATGGGTAAATGTGTAAAGGGCCATATCGGTGGACTGAACTGCAGAAGGCCAGAATAAGAGGGGGGATAGCTAATCCTTTCGAAGACTACGCTTCTGGCAGCCTCCGTCTTGCAGCATATAGAAGAGAGTAGACTGAAGTCCTCCAAGTAGCATCGCATAGCATAACCCTAACCGATGATCCTCCCCTCGTCGCCCTGTGAGAGAGCGATCACCGGTTGTATCTGGCACTTGGAAGGGTGTGTTTTATTTAGTATCCGGTTCTAGTTGTCATAAGGTCAAGGTACAACTCCAAGTCGTCCTGTTACCGAAGATCACGGCTATTCGAATAGATTAACTTCCCTGCAGGGGTGCACCACATACCCCAACACGCTCGATCCCATTTGGCCGGACACACTTTCCTGGGTCATGCCCGGCCTCGGAAGATCAACACGTCGCAGCCCCACCTAGGCACAACAGAGAGGTCAGCACGCCGGTCTAAACCTAAGCGCACAGGGGTCTGGGCCCATCGCCCTTAGCACACCTGCACGTTGCGTACGCGGCCGGAAGCAGAACTAGCCCCCTTAATACAAGAGCAGGCTTACGTTCCAATCCGGCGCGCGCCACTCAGTCGCTGACGTCACGAAGGCTTCGGCTGATACCACGACGCCGGGATACCCATAACTACTCCCGCGTAGATGGTTAGTGCGTATAGACCAAATGGCCAAACTCAGATCAAATACCCAGATCTCGTTAAGCGTGTTAAGTATCCGCGAACGTCGACCAGGGCCAGGCCCACCTCTCTCCTAGGTGGTCGGAACCTGCCCTGTCGCTCCGCCTCAAAGATCCACTCGCGGGTGCTCCTCAAGCCGACCCGTCTTTAGTCACCACATGTATCATGTATAAAGTATATAGTATATACCCGTGATCAACTCCCGAGTGATCACGGCCCGATAGTATAGCATGGCAGACGGACAAGGATGTAGGGCCACTGATGAAAAACTAGCATCCTATACTAAGCATTAGGATTGCAGGTAAGGTAACAACAGTAGTAGCAAGGACAGGCTGTGCATCAGTATAGGATTAACGGGAAGCAGTAACATGCTACACTACTCTAATGCAAGCAGTATAGAGAAGAGTAGGCGATATCTGGTGATCAAAGGGGGGGCTTGCCTGGTTGCTCAGACAAGAGAGAGGGGTCGTCAACTCCGTAGTCGTACTGGGTAGCAGCGGCGTCGGTCTCGGTGTCTATCGAGAGAAGAGGGGGGGAAATAATAAATATTTAAACAAGCATATGCATAGTGATGCATGACATGACAAGTAACGGCGTTAGAGGTGCCCTAACGCGGTAGTAGGTGATTCTGGTGAAGGGGGATAACATCCGGGAAAGTATCCCCGGTGTTTCGCGTTTTCGGGCAGAGGAGCCGGAGGGGGAAAGTTACGTGTTCGATAGGTTAGGGGGGTGTGGCGGACGAACGGGTTGCGTATCCGTAATCGTCTCGTCGTTCTGAGCAACTTCCATGTACAAAGTTTTCCCATCCGAGCTACGGTTTATTTTATATGATTTTCTAAAGATTTTATTAATTTCTGATATTTAATTAATTATTTAAATTAATTCGAAAATGAATTAATGACATCAGCATGATGTCATGCTGACATCAGCAGTCACAGGGATTGCTAAGTCAAACTTACACGTGGGTCCCACTTGTCTTACTCTGTTAGTTAATTAACAATAGTTAATTAGGTTAATTAGTCATTAGGTTAATTAACCTTAATTAGCTAATTTAATCAGAATTAATTAAGTTAATTATTTAGTTAATTAATTAATTAATTAAGTATATTATTATTTTTTTAATTTATTATTATTATTTTTAATTTTGTTCTGGGCGTAGGCCCCACATGTCAATAGCCCTAGGGGCCTTAGTGGGTGGGGTTAACGGGTGCGGGCGAAGGGGTGCCCGCACACTAGAGCCCACCAGGGGAGGGGGGCGCCGGCCACAACGGGCCGGAGCAGGGCGGTGCGGCAACGGGCACCGGCGGTCGGAGGTAGGCACGGTGAGCGGCAGGCGGGGCAATGGTGGACGGCGCGGCATCGGGCGCAGGCGCCCATCGAGGGCGAGGTCGTGGCCTCGGCTGGGGCGCCAGCGCGCGGCAGCAAAGGCCGGCGCAGTGCGGCCCGGGTGCGAGGCACCGCGGCGCGTGGCGGGGGTAGGGCGCTGCCGGCAGTCGGTTTAGAGGGGGGTGCGAAGGCGCGGGTAACCGGACGATGCCAGAGGGCGCGGTCAGCGCGGGGGGGGGGGGGCGTCCAGGACCTGCGCGGGAGCGGGGTGGACGAGCGCGATGACCACGGTGACCACGGACGAAAGGAAGGGGAGGCGGAGGCCGAGGGCCTCACCAGCGTTTGTAGGGGCACATGGGCGTCGAGGCTCGAGGGCGACCCGTGGGGAGGAGGACGGGGACGAGGCGTCGAAGAGGGGCAGGCCGGCGAGGTGGGGGCTCCGGTGGCCGGTTTTGGCAGCGGCGTGCGACGGCCTGAGGAGGAAGCCCAGCACGGGGACGGCAGCGTGGGGGCGTCCTGGCTCGTATGCTTGGTCGGGGGCGAGGAAGTGGTCGACGACGAGGCGTGCAACGAGCTCCTAAGCGGCGGGGTAAATGGTGACCGCGGGGGGACGAGGGGCGTCGGGGTCGGGCGCGCCGCCCAGATCCAGAACGGGGAAGGAGGAGGAGAGGCGTGTGAGGGGGTGTCGGGCACGAGGCGCTTCGCCTCTGGGCGTGCGGCGGCGCGAGGGATGGCGAGGGTAGTGAGGGGGTCGAGTGGGAGGAGTGGGGAGCTCGCTAGGGTTAGGTCTCAGGGGGGGTGGGGATAAGGTGCGGCCGGCTGGGCCGGCCCGTTCGGACGGCGAAGGCCAGCTGGGCCACTTGGCCCAGCGGGGGGGGGGGGGGTTCTCCTTTTTTTTGTTTGACCTTTTTCTTTTTTTCTATTTTTCTTTTCTGTTTTCTTTTAGCTCCTAATTATTTTAGTTTCTTTAAAATACCAGGTTAGCACCTAACTTAGTATCATCAAAATAGGCCACTGCCAAACCTAGTTTGGACCCAAAATAAATTAGTATAATGTATTTTTATTTTTCAAAAGCAATTAAATTATTAGTTTAGCCACTGTTTTTAATTAGTTTAGGGCATTTAAACACTTTGTAAAAGGTTTGTTCCACCACAAAATCTAGTTAGGGATCATTTGCCACATGATGAACATTTTAGTTTTGATGTTTGAAAACTTTTATTGTTTGCTTGATTTTGACTTTGAATTTGAATCGGTTTCGAACTAACGCGAGTTTAGCAACAGTAATCGAGGTGACGTGGCATCATTACGAGGGGGTTACTGTAGCTTAATTACCCGGGCGTCACAATTCTCCTCCACTACAAGAAATCTCGTCCCGAGATTTAAGAGGGGTGTAAGGGGGGAAAGTCTGGTTAGAAACTAGCGGGTCTTCTCATCCTGGCTTGCTCTTCTCGAAGAGGCCGGTCCAATACACTGATATTTTGATCTCTCTGCTTTAAGTCATCATGATGAAGTCGGCGTCCTTCCTTCAGGAACTCCATCGTATTTACGAAAGAATAAAGGGTGGGCATTCCGGGAGAACAGACCTCTACAAGGTCGACTATCTGGTCGATAATATCAAGGAAGGTGGCGGAAGTAACTCTCGAATTGAAACTTACAAAAATATCGAGAGCATAGTAAGGTGGTATCATGGGAAGTTTCGAGCGGGCAGGCGATCGTTTGATGCCTGAAACAGGGCATGAAAAGGGGTCCAAAGCAATGGGAATAAGTATTGTGTCTGGTAGCAGAATGGATCGCTAGGCAGGTGGCCCGTGAATCACATACGAAGTCAAGCACGAGGAATAACTTTGACAACATGGTGTACGGGAGAGCCCGGTTTCGATCCTGTGGAACTGTGGGTTATGGGCCCACCATGTGGTTAAAAGTAGGAAGGCCGTTGGCATCTTACTCGGTCATGATAGCAAGACATGTCAGAGGGTAGCCTGTCAGTTAAGTTGGCAACAACGTTGGTACCAAGGGCGAGGGACAAAGAGAACCATTTTCCTGCTCGTTGAACGAGGCGGGCCATTAGGCAAGGTTCCCGTCCATCGGTGGATACCGGAATGTCATCAACAAAAGTCACAGGGTCTTACTGACAGAATTGTACACGAGGGGTCTACATAAGCAGGGAATTAATACTGCTTAGATCATAATGATCACTAGAAAGGGTAAACCAAGTAATGGAAAGGAAAATATGATTATCAGATATTTCAGGGGTATATCCCTCCCAAGGACAAGCAGAGCATGATAACCATGACATGATATTCAGTAGAAAAGCCTCAAGGTGAGGGGAGAGGAATTTTCATGACCTTATCCATACAACGGTGTTTGGATAGTTGAGCAAGAAACAATTAGCATTGGGCTTCAAATGTTCTTGTTGAAGAACGGAGTACCATAGACATGCTTCGAGATAGCATTGACATGGTCAACAGGTGAAAATCAGACTTTGGAAACAAAAAGGATTCATCAGGAACAACTTATAGAATAAGTCTTACCATTTCCCCATGGACGAATGGCTAACCTTGTAAAAGGATACTATAGCAATAGGTCCTCCGAACAGGTGGGCTAGGCATGATATCACCTTACTGGGTTATATAAGGACCAATGTTATGACGCTTGGAAAACGTTCCAACCATCATATCTGGCCAAGATTCAGATCAGATTGGTGTCAGGATAACTCAGACTCATGATGCCTGAGAAGAAAAGGTGCAACACAAATTGTCAAGATGACATTGTAAGATTCTCGGGAATTGAACTATGGAAGCAAGTTTCGAAACAAAAGTTCATCATTTAACCAAGGAAAAGGACGAGGAGTGGCTGATGAACCCGGCAACAATTCATTGAGATTTTCAAAAGATGGATTTCCACACTTATGTGAACAAGGAGATAACATTTGTCAAACCAAATGATATAATGTGGTATGCTCGAGAAAAACATACACAATTTAAACATTGGTTGAAGAGTGAAGCTGAAATATGGGCATAGGTAGCCTGATCAACTGTTAGAATGGTGATTCAATAACAGATAGGCTAAGAATGATCGGCCGATCATTAACTTCAAAACAAGAGGGTAATACTTCAGGGTAGAACATAATACAAGCTGGATAGCAAGTTGCATCCATAACCGGAACAAGTTTGCGATAAAAGGAAGGTAAGGATGTAGTCGATGGTAATCAAGTTACCAAGGAACGAGGATGGCACTTATCATCATGAATTCGATCGATATCCTAGAAGGAGTCAAAAATGTTGATGATGATCACGACAATTTTTGTCGAGCGGCTCCACGGAGAGGCAATCGAACCACGACTGCATCAAGCAGAAGGACTGATGCAACAAAAGATTATTGGGACCACATATACGACACAAACTCGGAATCAAAGTGTGTGGTTCGAGGTGAAACGATAAGACTAGGAAATCGACGTAAGCTTAGCTCATAGTCGAAAGCTGTGTTCCGATAATAAGGACCGGGTGGCACAGTTAAAATTTAGCACGAATAATGATATAGCCGATCAGGCTAGGAATGACTTGATCGGATACAAAATCGTACTTAAATAAGATTACTTAAAAGTTGTTGAACCGTAGTGCGGACTCGGTTCAGTTATCGGTGCCTTTTGAGTGTTTAATAACTCAGGGCACATGAAAAGTTGTAATCAGTGAGAATGTAGTACTAGATGAAGAACTCATAAGAAGTTATGCAGTTCCAAGATAACCTCGAGATACCAGGGGGGTAATACTCGACGAAAGATCAAAGTAAAGGTTGGAATGGTGGTATTGATCCACAGAAGACAAGTGCTTAAACTTGCCCGAGAAATGGGATCTAAGAAGAACATATGGTCGAAACCACGATTGCAAAGGATCAATTCACCGATACCAAAGGATGTTATATCAAGGAGGATAGTTATTATTGCAAGAAGCTTCCATGATAGGATATACATCGTGTCCATGGGCATGAACACAAGTTCAAGGTCGACTCCCACTTCTTCAATGCATAACCTTTCATTCACTGCTCTAGATAAAACTGATTTCAGTGTCAAAACCTACCTGGTGAATTACCAGAGGAGTATGACCCGTGAAAACTTTCGAGTTCACACAGTTTTAGAGAAGGCATATGTTCAACCCATAGGGGCTTCTTAGAAACATATACCACAAGTTTCATGAGTAAATATTACCAGCTCGAAAGCAGAGCATGGTTGGCAAAAGGAGAGGATACAAATTACCAAAGGCATTATGTATCGGAGAAAGAACTCACAAGGTGATTAATTATGAAGGACATTGTCGGATAATAATCCAACAGTGGATATGGTGACCCACAATGGAGCTGATGTGAGTATCGATACCCAATCAGAGGAAGAAAGAATGCAAATGCATCGTTTTACAGAACATCTGAATAATTCAACGTTTAAATAACAAAGGAATTATGATTTTCAAATCAAGGGATCAGGAGCAAATGCTCTGATCAAGGACGGACAAGTTGAATAGACTTAGGGGTACAATCGATGGCAATCTGATTGGCCGAGGACCAGCTCACGTTTTAAATGACATCTGAGCTGGAAGGATGAATTCTACGATCTGAGTGAGGATTGCGAGAATTCGCAACATATTGAGTCAATGGACTCAAAATGATATTGACAAAGGTAGCCAATAAGATTACTATACTTATGGGATTAACCATAATGCAAGCAAGCAAGAATTTCAGGAGCAATAGGTTGCTCAGGATTTTCGGAAGACCGAATGGTATTTCGAAGAATTTTGTGAACTGCATGAATATCTGGGGATGAGCGGATACTCGATAAATGCGAGTAATTATCCGTAGTGGTATGCATGTGGCAAAGAACTGCAAGGCAGTAGGCACAAAGTATTCTCGGGGTATCTTATAATAACAAGATCGACTGGGAATAAAAGCAAGAACGACAGGTGTAAGTATTTATCATACGGATATTTCGGTGGGAGGGAATTTGCAAAAGCAACGGGCACAAGGTCTCGAGAGAATATCGGAGAGTATCTCTGAAATCTTCTGGTGCAACCGGCGATCATCTGGACTGAAGGGGCTCTCCGGGAGAAAGCTTTTTCGAGAACCTAAAGTTAGATTTTAGTAAAAATCGTTTAACCCGAATAGAAGAGAGTTCAGAATCCCGGAGTAAAGATCGAGGAGTAAAAGATCCTAATACCACCCAATGGCGACGTGGGCCCATAGGCCACACAGCCATGTTAGTAAAGGTTTTGCAATGACTAGACTCAACTTCGGCCAAGGAGTTGGAAAGGGGATCCCTACAGGCAGTCGGCTCTAATACTAACTTGTGACGCCCCCGATTTAATCGTACACTAATCATACACGCAAACGTGTACGATCAAGATCAGGGACTCACGGGAAGATATCACAACACAACTCTACAAATAAAATAAGTCATACAAGCATCATATTACAAGCCAGGGCCTAGAGGGCTCGAATACAAGAGCTCGATCATAGACGAGTCAGCGGAAGCAACAATATCTGAGTACAGACATAAGTTAATCAAGTTTGCCTTAAGAAGGCTAGCACAAACTGGGATATAGATCGAAAGAGGCGCAGGCCTCCTGCCTGGGATCCTCCTAACTACTCCTGGTCGTCGTCAGCGGGCATCACGTAGTAGTAGGCACCTCCGGTGTAGTAGGAGTCGCCGTCGATGGTGGCGTCTGGCTCCTGGGCTCCAACATCTGGTTGCGACAACCAGGTAGAAGGGATAGGGGGAAAAGAGGGAGAAAGCAACCGTGAGTACTCATCCAAAGTACTCGCAAGCAAGGAGCTACACTACATATGCATGGGTAAATGTGTAAAGGGCCATATCGGTGGACTGAACTGTAGAAGGCCAGAATAAGAGGGGGGATAGCTAATCCTTTCGAAGACTACGCTTCTGGCAGCCTCCGTCTTGCAGCATATAGAAGAGAGTAGACTGAAGTCCTCCAAGTAGCATCGCATAGCATAACCCTAACCGATGATCCTCCCCTCGTCGCCCTGTGAGAGAGCGATCACCGGTTGTATCTGGCACTTGGAAGGGTGTGTTTTATTTAGTATCCGGTTCTAGTTGTCATAAGGTCAAGGTACAACTCCAAGTCGTCCTGTTACCGAAGATCACGGCTATTCGAATAGATTAACTTCCCTGCAGGGGTGCACCACATACCCCAACACGCTCGATCCCATTTGGCCGGACACACTTTCCTGGGTCATGCCCGGCCTCGGAAGATCAACACGTCGCAGCCCCACCTAGGCACAACAGAGAGGTCAGCACGCCGGTCTAAACCTAAGCGCACAGGGGTCTGGGCCCATCGCCCTTAGCACACCTGCACGTTGCGTACGCGGCCGGAAGCAGAACTAGCCCCCTTAATACAAGAGCAGGCTTACGTTCCAATCCGGCGCGCGCCACTCAGTCGCTGACGTCACGAAGGCTTCGGCTGATACCACGACGCCGGGATACCCATAACTACTCCCGCGTAGATGGTTAGTGCGTATAGACCAAATGGCCAAACTCAGATCAAATACCCAGATCTCATTAAGCGTGTTAAGTATCCGCGAACGTCGACCAGGGCCAGGCCCACCTCTCTCCTAGGTGGTCGGAACCTGCCCTGTCGCTCCGCCTCAAAGATCCACTCGCGGGTGCTCCTCAAGCCGACCCGTCTTTAGTCACCACATGTATCATGTATAAAGTATATAGTATATACCCGCGATCAACTCCCGAGTGATCACGGCCCGATACTATAGCATGGCAGACGGACAAGGATGTAGGGCCACTGATGAAAAACTAGCATCCTATACTAAGCATTAGGATTGCAGGTAAGGTAACAACAGTAGTAGCAAGGACAGGCTATGCATCAGTATAGGATTAACGGGAAGCAGTAACATGCTACACTACTCTAATGCAAGCAGTATAGAGAAGAGTAGGCGATATCTGGTGATCAAAGGGGGGGCTTGCCTGGTTGCTCAGACAAGAGAGAGGGGTCGTCAACTCCGTAGTCGTACTGGGTAGCAGCGGCATCGGTCTCGGTGTCTATCGAGAGAAGAGGGGGGGAAACAATAAATATTTAAACAAGCATATGCATAGTGATGCATGACATGACAAGTAATGGCGTTAGAGGTGCCCTAATGCGGTAGTAGGTGATTCTGGTGAAGGGGGATAACATTCGGGAAAGTATCCCCGGTGTTTCGCGTATTCGGGCAGAGGAGCCGGAGGGGGAAAGTTACGTGTTCGATAGGTTAGGGGGGTGTGGCGGATGAACGGGTTGCGTATCCGTAATCGTCTCGTCGTTCTGAGCAACTTCCATGTACAAAGTTTTTCCATCCGAGCTACGGTTTTATTTTATATGATTTTCTAAAGATTTTATTAATTTCTAATATTTAATTAATTATTTAAATTAATTCGAAAATGAATTAATGACATCAGCATGATGTCATGCTGACATCAGCAGTCACAGGGATTGCTAAGTCAAACTTACACGTGGGTCCCACTTGTCATACTCTGTTAGTTAATTAACAATAGTTAATTAGGTTAATTAGTCATTAGGTTAATTAACCTTAATTAGTTAATTTAATCAGAATTAATTAAGTTAATTATTTAGTTAATTAATTAATTAATTATATTATTATTTTTTAATTTATTATTATTATTTTTAATTTCGTTCTGGGCGTAGGCCCCACATGTCAATAGCCCTAGGGGCCTTAGTGGGTGGGGTTAACGGGTGCGGGCGAAGGGGTGCCCGCACACTAGAGCCCACCAGGGGAGGGGGCGCCGGCCACAACGGGCCGGAGCAGGGCGGTGCGGCAACGGGCGCCGGCGGTCGGAGGTAGGCACGGTGAGCGGCTGGCGGGGCAATGGTGGACGGCGCGGCATCGGGCGCGGGCGCCCATCGAGGGCGAGGTCGTGACCTCGGCTGGGGCGCCAGCGCGCGGCAGCAAAGGCCGGCGCAGTGCGGCCCGGGTGCGAGGCACCGCGGCGCGTGGCGGGGGTAGGGCGCTGCCGGCAGTCGGTTTAGAGGGGGGTGCGAAGGCGCGGGTAACCGGACGATGCCAGAGGGCGCGGTCAGCGCGGGGGGGGGGGCGTCCAGGACCTGCGCGGGAGCGGGGTGGACGAGCGCGATGACCACGGTGACCACGGACGAAAGGAAGGGGAGGCGGAGGCCGAGGGCCTCACCAGCGTTTGCAGGGGCACATGGGCGTCGAGGCTCGAGGGCGACCCGTGGGGAGGAGGACGGGGACGAGGCGTCGAAGAGGGGCAGGCCGGCGAGGTGGGGGCTCCGGTGGCCGGTTTTGGCAGCGGCGTGCGACGGCCTGAGGAGGAAGCCCAGCACGGGGACGGCAGCGTGGGGGCGTCCTGGCTCGTACGCGTGGTCGGGGGCGAGGAAGTGGTCGACGACGAGGCGTGCAACGAGCTCCTAGGCGGCGGGGTAAATGGTGACCGCGGTGGGACGAGGGGCATCGGGGTCGAGCGCGCCGCCCAGATCCAGAACGGGGAAGGAGGAGGAGAGGCGTGTGAGGGGGTGTCGGGCACGAGGCGCTTCGCCTCTGGGCGTGCGGCGGCGCGAGGGATGGCGAGGGTAGTGAGGGGGTCGAGTGGGAGGAGTGGGGAGCTCGCTAGGGTTAGGTCTCAGGGGGGGTGGGGATAAGGTGCGGCCGGCTGGGCCGGCCCGTTCGGACGGCGAAGGCCAGCTGGGCCACTTGGCCCAGCGGGGGAGGGTTCTGCTTTTTTTTTGTTTGACCTTTTTCTTTTTTTCTATTTTTCTTTTCTGTTTTCTTTTAGCTCCTAATTATTTTAGTTTCTTTAAAATACCAGGTTAGCACCTAACTTAGTATCATCAAAATAGACCACTGCCAAACCTAGTTTGGACCCAAAATAAATTAGTATAATGTATTTTTATTTTTCAAAAGCAATTAAATTATTAGTTTAGCCACTGTTTTTAATTAGTTTAGGGCATTTAAACACTTTGTAAAAGGTTTGTTCCACCACAAAATCTAGTTAGGGATCATTTGCCACATGATGAACATTTTAGTTTTGATGTTTGAAAACTTTTATTGTTTGCTTGATTTTGACTTTGAATTTGAATCGGTTTCGAACTAACGCGAGTTTAGCAACAGTAATCGAGGTGACGTGGCATCATTACGAGGGGGTTACTGTAGCTTAATTACCCGGGCGTCACAGGGGCGCTGGGCCTGCTTGCTGGTGGCCCACGCGGCCGCTGAAGCTGGGCCAGGGCGCTGGCTGCGGTCAACGCGGCAGGGACGAGCGGGTGTACTTTGCACAATAGGAAGCAGAGCCGTGGCGGCACGGCTGCTCGCCGGAGACGAAGGAAGGGAGGCGGACACGGCGGATCTGGACGGAGGGGGGTGGCGGATGCAGGTGAGGAAGCTCCAGGCAGAGAAGGTTCCATGGGGCGGCGGCGTCCTTGTTCGTCCCTGAGAGAGAGAGAGAAAGATCGATTGAGAGAGGAAAACAGAGGAGGACCGGAGGATAGAGAGGAAGGGTCAGCAATCTGCGGGGCTCCAGCAAGGTTGGGGAGGTCCTGCGGCATGACCTGCTGCTGCTATTGTCGCCGGTGGCGTGGACGTCTCCTCATGGACCCAAGGCGGGGTGGAGCAGAGCTTGGGGAGGCCGCGACGTGGGGTTGGAGGAGGCACTGCAGGATCGAGGGAGGGGATCCCGAGAGAATTTGGGTGGAGTGGCGGCGCGACGGGACAACTGCCTAGATTTTAGGGTTTGACCAAATAGACAAGGAGTGGAGTATATATACATCACAGACTAGGTTAGGGGCTACCTCGTCCCTCTGATCGTAATCAGACGATCGCGAATAAAAGGCTAGGGAGTCCAATTAACAAAAAGGAGACGTTTTGTACATGTTTGGGGATGATCCGGATCCAACGGTGACGACTATCCGGGTCGGGTCCGAGGAAGTTTCGGACATGCACGCGAGGGGTCGGTTGGAACTTGTGGGCTGTGCAGAAGGGCTCGAGCTAAGAGAAGAGAGAGAGAGAGGCCCGGCGACTGTTTCCGGAGACCGAAAACGTCCGACGTTAGACCGGCTATACTGCCGCTATAGTTATCCGTTGGGCCGTCAAATGGACTCCAAATGCGATGAAACTTGACAGGCGGTCTATCTACACTATAATGAGACCACACACCAACTTTCATCCCATTCTGAGAAAAATTTCTGGCCACTTATAAAATAATATTTTGGACATGCCGCGGGCGCGTGCAAGTGTGTCTGGGCTCAGAACGGATAACGGAAGAGGACGAGGAGACCGGGACGGATGCAAGTTTTGAAAACATGATGATGCAATGCACATGATGACATGACAAGACGCAACATGCAAGCGAATGACAAGGCAACAACAGTGAATAACTGGAAGACACCTGGCGCATCGGTCTAGGGGCGTCACAACACTCCACCACTACAAGAGGATCTCATCCTGAGATCTAGAATGGCACCGGAGGAAAAAACGGAAGAGAAAGAGAAGAGGTAAAACTAAGTTGCTTCTTTGACAAATGAGTGAAACCGAAGAACCCTGAAAAGGTTAAGCCATTTCGAGAAAAGAATACAACGAAGATGAACGAAGTTGAAAACACTCCGTTAGAAAAGAGAAACAAGGAAGAACAAATTCGGGCAGCACTCCGGTTGAAAAGTGATACAAGACTTGATAAGATGAAAAGAACTTGAGCAGAGGGCACAACACTCCGGTTAAATGGATAAGCATGAAAAGAACACGATCCTCACCATGCGAGATGATGAGTGAGGAGAGCAACATCACAATGCCTCCGGATGAAGGAATAGAAGATAGATAATTGAAATAAAAGAATGAAGAGGAAAATGCCAACTTCTTTCACAATTGAGCTTGAAAAGGCATCCTTAGGAGAAAGGTCGAACGGAGTTGTTGGAAAATCAACAACGAAAACAAAAGCTGATTGTGGGCTTATGAAAAACATCCCAAAACTTGAGGTGAAATTTCTCCACTCACCGGAAAAATAATTGGATTGATATGACAAGGAGACGAGAAACTATTTCACCGGGAGAATAAATGAAGAACTTGGGTCATTTATGAGCACCATAAATAGCAACAATCCTTAGGGAAAGTTTTAGGTGAAATATAACCCAAGATAACTCCAACGAAGAGGTTGATGGATTTAAAATGGCTCATTCTTGATAACTTGTGAATCATGAAACACGAAGGAAAATTATCAAGAATGACATAACACCACCTCAAAAGATAAGGTAAAAAGAATTGCACTCTGGATTGCAAGATGACGAATGCTTGAGCTCCTCTGAAAAGAATCTTGATATGCACTTCGAGAAGGAATTAAATCCTTGAAGAACCACCATGTAGAACCATCATGAAGAACTCCGGTAAACAAAAGAATGATCAAACGAAAGGAAAGAGAAGTTGAAAACACAAGGTGAATCCTTGTAACGATTTAGATGAATCTCCGTGGTGATATAATTGAAAGAGGTTGGAACTCCAGGAAAAAGAGAAGATGAACAATTGACAACAAGAATTAGTCATTGTGAACAAACTCCGGAGGAACGAATCCATCATTTGGATGAAGCAAGAATAAGAATTATGTTATGCGTATCCTTCACCAATTTAAATTGATGACAAGCAATGGATTGCATACACTTATTCTCGTAGAAAGGATTAAGATAGACTTAGCGCAAACTTGAGGAAGGTCTTCAATGAACCTCCCATAAGATTTAGAGAACGAGAGCTGAAAGCTGGAATGAATAAATCTGAGATGATGGACTCCGGATGATCAAACTGAAAAGACTCCTGAATTGCTCCGGATAGGTGGAAAAAATTCTCACAATCGAAAACAACTATGAGAGGAAGGCATCAAGCTAGAACCATGGATCTTGAAGGGAACGGACCAAGATTTAGAGGAAACACTTCTTCGGTCTTCAAAAGTTGATAATGACGATGAGAAGCACCACCAAGACTTGTTGAGGCACTCCGGAATGAAAAATTAGAAAGGTTGAACCAACGATGAAAAGAATTTGAATGATCTTGGGGAAAGACATTTGACTGATGATGATTCATTCTTACGTCAAACTTTGAAAAAGAATTTGAGAGATAGCTCCGGGAAAATTAGAAGAGTCAGGTAAGATCCTGGGAAAAGACCTGCGGGTTAGGGCCCACTCAAAAGAAACACCGTAGAACGATTTAAAAGAAAGATTGCACCGGTTGAATTAAATGGCTTGAATGAGATAACATCCTCAAAAGAGCTTGAATGAATGCAGAGTGAAAACACGATTCTTTGAGATATCTTCAGCACTCCGGAACAATTGAATAGCGAGAAATGGATGATTAAGAGGTGCACCGGAAAGAGAAGACATTTGAAACAAGGAAAAGGCATGTGATCAACATAGAAAGCTTGAATTGAATCCAGTGGAGAAGAAAAAATAATGAATAATGATGAACTTGAGGCTCCGCTAGTATCTTCATGAGCACCACCGGGTAAGAACATTGACAGAAAAGAATGGAGAGACTTCACATGAATAAAATGGATATTTGATTAAGAAATCTGAGTCCTTGAAGAAAATGGGTGGGAGGGTGGGAAAAAAACAAAGGTAACTTGGGACAGATGAAACAAACACCATTGAGAAGAACTAATAATTGATCATGCGGATGTTGAAATGATCGGATACACTTGAAGAGAAACACACTGGTTGAAAAGAAATTGAAATGACAAACTCGATGATCAAGAGGGATTAGTCTTCACATAGGAATATGAAAACACCGCTTAGGAAAGGTATGGAGTCAACATTTGACTTCGAAGCAACTCGAATACCGCAACTTAAAGCAAAACAAAGGTTGGCTTGCAGAATAAGCCGGAACAAACATATGATAGAGATTTCGTCCGAAGTTTCCGTGGTGGGGCATACACGGGCTCGATCGTACAGCACCATCATGTACAAGGCAGTGCACATGACATACGAAGCGTCCCCGAGTTAGCATAGCCAAGGACTCTTTAAGACACAACGAGACCACTGTAAAACCAACCGTGGATAGGCGGACCACTAGACGTCGAACCCCAATTTCATATCATACATCTGTTGGAAGGATATCCTAAGAGCTACTTGAATTCCCACTTATAAACTCCCGAAACTTTCTGGTTATGCAATCAGGTGTTGGGGATACAGGGGAAGCATAATATCTCACCCAAAACTAGCAAATCTTACATCCAGCTGTATCCATCCTTCAACACATAACCAAGAAACCTTCGGAAATCATTTACCTCAACCTTCGAAAAGCATCCGTTATACGAGTTATGGCAATACTCCCGAACTCCCGCCCCAGTACTGGGTGGCTTCGAGGTTATCTCACCAACAACTGCATAAAAGAGATTTTTGATGTCGGCAAACTCAGGTATTCCAGAACTGCAACGATAAAATTGTGACGACAACACCTCGGAGTTCAACTCCTCGGGACACTGCCACAACCCCTAAATGTCAGGAGGCACCAAGAACAATGTTCTCGTCACAAAACCATCGGAACGATTCCAAGATACCCGCGTGATCCTAAAAAAATCGTGAAATTTGAGAAGAGAAGAGTTAAAACTCTACGTTAGGATGCCTCACCAGAACGACGAAGGGACTGAGGAGTAAAAATAATCCTACTCTCCGATATATATAATCCTATAAGACTCAAAACATTTTGTTCTAGACTCAACAACGCCAGCGATTCGATCAAGCAGGGGGCTCCTAAGTCGAGGAAGGCTCTGATACCAACTTGAAACGCCCACGATGCGACTATATCTCCCATATGTCGAAGCACAATTTAGAGGCATAAACGCATTGTAAGGAATGTCGCAAGAGGGGTAATCATTACACATCCCATGTACAGAATAAGGAAAGAGGTACATAGTTGGCTTACAATCGCCACTTCACATAATACATGAATAAAACATTACATCATCCAGATACAATCAAGGTCCGACTATGGAACCAAAATAAAAGAAGACTACCCCAAATGCTACAGATCCCCGATCGCCCTGATTGGGCTCCACTACTGATTAACTGAAAACAGAACAACACAAAGAACGAGAACTTCATCGAGCTCCTCCTTGAGCTCGGTAGCGTCACCTGCACGGTATCATCGGCACCTGCAAACTGGTTTTGGAAGTAATCTGTGAGTCACGGGGACTCAGCAATCTCACACCCTCGCGATCAAGAATATTTAAGCTTATGGGTAGGGAAAAGGTATATATGTGGGGTGGAGCTGCAGCAAGCACTAGCTAGTATGGTGGCTAACTTACGCAAATGAGAGAGAGAAGAGGAGGCAAAGCACGGTCGAGAATCTATGATCAAGAAGTGATCCTAGACTACTTACGTTCAAGCATAACTCCAACACCATGTTCACTTCTCGGACCCCCGCCGAGAAGAGACCATCACGGCTACACACGCGGTTGATGCATTTTAATTAAGATAAGTTTCAGGTTTTCTACAACCGGACATTAACAAATTGCCATCTGCCCATAACCGCGGGCACGGCTTTCGAAAGTTCAAAACCCTACAGGGGTGTCCCAACTTAGCCCATCACAAGCTCTCATGGTCAACGAAGGATATTCCTTCTCCCAGGAAGACACGATCAGGCTCGGAATCCCTAGATATTCTCATAACTATGCTTAATTCTGTCAATTTCTCAATAGTAATTTGTTTACCCACCGTAATACTTATGCTCTCGAGAGAAGCCACTAGTGAAACCTATGGCCCCGGGTCTATTTTCCATCATACTAATCTCCCGTCAACAAGCTATTTCTTGCGCCATTTTTATTTTGCTTTATTTACTTTGCATCTTTATCATAAAAATACCAAAAATATTATCTTATCATATCTATCAGATCTCACTTTCGTAAGTGACCGTGAAGGGATTGACAACCCATTTATTGCGTTGGTTGCGAGGATTTTATTTGTTTGTGTAGGTGCGAGGGACTCGTGCATGGCCTCCTACTGGATTCATACCTTGGCTCTCAAAAACTGAGGAAAATACTTACACTACTTTGTTGCATCACCCTTTCCTCTTCAAGGGAAAGCCAACGCAATGCTCAAGAGGTAGCAATGGGCCGTACAGGCCTGCCAGCAAAGCCACGCCATGGGCCGCAGGCAGGCAAGTCTGGGGACCCCCGTTCCAAGGACGCCGACAAACGCCTCACACACAATGATGAATGCCGAGATTTGGAGGAAGGAGTTTGGGGCAAGATCATGAAAGTCTAGCCCGTAATAGAACATGAGCCCACAGACAAAATGGTGGAGAGGAAACCCTAGTCCGCGGAGAATGTGGGCGATAAATACCACCCTCTCATTAGACTCTGGAGTGGGGATGACCTGCTTTTTGGCAAGAAGCCGGTGGGCGATTTCCGTGCCCAAGTACCCCGCTTCCCGGAGTTCCTTGATGTTCTCCTCCATGACGGAGGAGGCCATCCACTTTCCCTGAGTGCCAGATCCGGACATGGTTGGGGTGTTTGCTGGGACGAAAAGAATTGAACTTGGGCATTGGAGCTCGAGGGTGGATGGGCTGAGGAGGGAGAAAGCGTGGGGTAAAAAGATGGGTCCTTATCTCCTTATAAGGGCAGTGAATATCAAGCGCCCCCCCCCCCCCCGACGAGCCTTAAAGCTCACCTATTCCCAAGGGGTCATGCTAACGACATGATTTGATTACCCAAATCCGTATTGATGAGAATCCCGTAATAAGGGGACACGATCTCTGCTTTGACAAGACGTGTCAATGAGGACCGCGCCTCAAAATATGAAGAGGGAGGCTAAAAACGGTTCAAAATAATAATAAGGCCAGAACATAACGTCTCGTCGAAAAAGCTGCCAGTAGATAAATAATTTATCTGTCCTCTATTTTGCTTGATTTTTGCTCCTGTTTAGTAATAATAATTTATCTGTCCACTATTTTGTTTGTGTTTTTTGTCTTTAATTAGTGTTTGTGCCAAGTAGAACCGTTGGGAAGACTTGGGGAAAGTCTTTTTGATCTTGCTGTAAAAAACAGAAACTTTAGCGCTCGCGAGAATTGATGCCATTTTTATTTGGATAGTGATATTTAGTTAATTCTTTTTGAAGATGATTAATAGATAAATTCCTCACGTCCATAAATTTATTTTAGAATTTTTGGGGTTCCATAACTTGCGTTAGCTACAGATTACTACAGACTGTTCTGTTTTTGACAGATTCTGTTTTCCGTGTGTTGTTTGCTTATTTTGATGAATCTATGGCTAGTAAAAGAATTTATAAACCATAGAGAAGTTGGAATACAGTAGTTTTAACACCAATATAAATAAATAATGAGTTCATTACAGTTTCTTGAAGTGGTGTTTTGTTTTCTTTCGCTAACGGAGCTCACGAGATTTTCTACTTTAAGTTTTGTGTTGTGAAGTTTTGAAGTTTTGGGTAAAAGATTTGATGGATTATGGAACAAGGAGTGGAAAGAGACTAAGCTTGGGTATGCCCATGGCACCCCAAGATAATCTAAGGACACCTAAAAGCCAAAGCTTGGGGATGCCCCGGAAGGCATCCCCTCTTTTGTCTACTTCCATCGGTAACTTTACTTGGGGCTATATTTTTATTCACCACATGGTATGTGTTTTGCTTGGAGCGTCCTGTATTATTTGAGTCTTTATTTTTTTATTTTTCCACAATCATCTTTGTTGTACACACCTCTTGAGAGAAACACACATGATTTAGAATTTATTAGAATACTCTATGTGCTTCACTTATATCTTTTGAGCTATATAGTTTTTGCTCTAGTGCTTCACTTATATCTTTTAGGGCACGGCGGTGGATTTGTTTTATAGAAACTATTATGCTCTCATGCTTCACTTATATTATTTTGAGAGTCTTAAACAGCATGTTAATTTGCTTAAATTGGGAAATTAATCCTAATATGCTAAGTATTCGAGACTAGTAAAAAACTTTCTTATGAGTGTGCTGAATACTAAGAGAAGTTTGATGATTGATGATTGTTTTAAGATATGGAGGCAGTGATATTAAAGTTGTGCTAGTTGAGTAGTTGTGAAATTGAGAAATGCTTGTGTTGAAGTTTGCAAGTCCCGTAGCATGCATGTATGGTAAACGTTATGTAACAAATTTGAAACATGAGGTGTTATTTGATTGTCTTCCTTATGAGTGGCGGTCGGGGACGAGCGATGGTATTTTCCTACCAATCTATCCCCCTAGGAGCATGCGCGTAGTGCTTGGTTTTTGATGACTTGTAGATTTTTGCAATAAGTATATGAGTTCTTTATGACTAATGTTCAGTCCATGGATTATACGCACTCTTACCCTTCCATCATTGCTAGCCTCTTCGGTACCGTGCATTGCCCTTTCTCACATTGAGAGTTGGTGCAAACTTCGCCGGTGCATCCAATCCCCATGATATGATACGCTCTTTCACACATAAACCTCCTTATATCTTCCTCAAAACAGCCACCATATCTACCTATTATGGCATTTCCATAGCCATTCCGAGATATATTGCCATGCAACTTTCCACCGTTCCGTTTATCATGACACGTTCATCATTGTCATATTGCTTTGCATAATCATGCAGTTGACATCGTATTTGTGGCAAAGCCACCGTTCATAATTTTTCATACATGTCACTCTTGATTCATTGCTATCCCGGTATACCGCCGGAGGCATTCATATAGAGTCATACTTTGTTCTAGTATCGAGTTGTAATCATTGAGTTGTAAATAAATAGAAGTGTGATGATCATCATTCATAGAGTATTGTCCCCAAAAAAGGCCAAATAAAAAAGGAAGGCCCAAAAAAATAAAATAAAAAGGGACAATGCTACTATCTTTTTTTCCACACTTGTGCTTCAAAGTAGAACCATGATTTTCATGATAGAGAGTCTCTTGTTTTGTCGCTTTCATATACCAGTGGGAATTTTTCATTATAGAACTTGGCTCGTATATTCCAACAATGGGTTGCCTCAAATGCCCTAGGTCTTCATGAGCAAGCAAGTTGGATGCACACCCACTTAGTTTCTTTTGTTGAGCTTTCATGCATTTATAGCTCTAGTGCATCCGTTGCATGGCAATCCCTACTCCTTACATTAACATCAATCGATGGGCATCTCCATAGCCCGTTGATTAGCCGCGTTGATGTGAGACTTTCTCCTTTTTTGTCTTCTCCACATAACCCCCATTATTATATTCTATTCCAACCATAGTGCTATATCCATGGCTCACGCTCATGTATTGCGTGAAGGTTGAAAAAGTTTGAGATTACTAAAGTATGAAACAATTGCTTGGCTTGTCATCGGGGTTGTGCATGATGAGAGCATTCTTGTGTGACGAAAATGGAGCATGACTAAACTATATGATTTTGTAGGGATGAACTTTCTTTGGCCATGTTATTTTGAGAAGACATAATTGCTTAGTTAGTATGCTTGAAGTATTATTGTTTCTATGTCAATATTAAACTTTTATCTTGAATCTTTCGGATTTGAATATCCATACCACAATTAAAAGGGTTACATTAAAAATTATACCAAGTAGCATCCCGCATCAAAAATTCTGTTTTTATCATTTACCTACTCGAGGACGAGCAGGAATTAAGCTTGGGGATGCTTGATACGTCTCCAACGTATCTATAATTTTTGATTGCTTCATGCTATATTATATTCTGTTTTGGATGATTAATGGGATTTGTTATACACTTTTATATTATTTTTGGGACTAACCTATTAACCGGAGGCCTAGCCCAGAATTGCTGTTTTTGCCTATTTTAGAGTTTTGCAGAAAAAGAATATCAAATGGAGTCCAAACGGAATGAAACCTTCGGGAACGTGATTTTCGGAACGAACGTGATCCAGAGGACTTGGACCCTACGTCAAGAAAGCTACCAGGAAGGCACGAGGTAGGGGGCGCGCCTACCCCCCCCTCGGCGCGCCCTCCACCCTCGTGGGGCCCAGGTTGCTCCACCGACGTACTTCTTCCTGCTATATATACCTACGTACCCCCAAACTACCAGATACGGAGCCAAAACCCTAATTCCACCGCCGCAACCTTCTGTACCCGTGAGATCCCATCTTAGGGCCTTTTTTGGAGCTCCACCGGAGGGGGCATCGATCACGGAGGGCTTCTACATCAACACCATAGCCTCTCCCGATGATGTATGAGTAGTTTACCTCAGACCTTTGGGTCCATAGTTATTAGCTAGATGGCTTGTGGGTTTATATCAATACAAAGTTCTCCACGATTCTCGTGGAGATCTATTCGATGTAATCTTCTTTTGCGGTGTGTTTATTGAGACAGATGAATTGTGGGTTTATGATCAAGTTTATCTATGAACAATATTTGAATCTTCTCTGAATTCTTTTATGTATGATTCGTTATCTTTGAAAGTCTCTTTGAGTTATCAGTTTGGTTTGGCCTACTAGATGAATCTTTCTTGCAATGGGAGAAGTTCTTAGCTTTGGGTTCAATCTTGCGGTGTCCTTTCCTAGTGATAGTAGGGGCAGCAAGGCAAGTATTGTATTGTTGCCATCGAGGATAACAAGATGGGGTTTATATCATATTGCATGAGTTTATCCCTCTACATCATGTCATCTTACTTAAAGCGTTACTCTGTTCTTTTGAACTTAATACTCTAGATGCATGCTGGATAGCGGTTGATGTGTGGAGTAATAGTAGTAGATGCAGGCAGGAGTCGGTCTACTTGTCTCGGACGTGATGCCTATATACATGATCATACCTAGATATTCTCATAACTATGCTCAATTCTGTCAATTGCTCAACAGTAATTTTTTTACCCACCGTAATACTTATGCTCTCGAGAGAAGCCACTAGTGAAACCTATGGCCCCGGGTCTATTTTCCATCATATTAATCTCCCGTCAACAAGCTATTTCTTGCGCCATTTTTATTTTGCTTTATTTACTTTGCATCTTTATCATAAAAATACCAAAAATATTATCTTATCATATCTATCAGATCTCACTTTCGTAAGTGACCGTGAAGGGATTGACAACCCATTTATTGCGTTGGTTGCGAGGATTTTATTTGTTTGTGTAGGTGCGAGGGACTCGTGCGTGGCCTCCTACTGGATTGATACCTTGGCTCTCAAAAACTGAGGAAAATACTTACACTACTTTGTTGCATCACCCTTTCCTCTTCAAGGGAAAGCCAACGCAATGCTCAAGAGGTAGCAATGGGCCGTACAGGCCTGCCAGCAAAGCCACGCCATGGGCCGCAGGCAGGCAAGTCTGGGGACCCCCGTTCCAAGGACGCCGACAAACACCTCACACACAACGATGAATGCCGAGATGTGGAGGAAGGAGTTTGGGGCAAGATCATGAAAGTCTAGCCCGTAATAGAACATGAGCCCACAGACAAAATGGTGGAGAGGAAACCCTAGTCCACAGAGAATGTGGGCGATAAATACCACCCTCTCATTAGACTCTGGAGTGGGGATGACCTGCTTTTTGGCAAGAAGCCGGTGGGCGATTTCCGTGGCCAAGTACCCCGCTTCCCGGAGTTCCTTGATGTTCTCCTCCGTGACGGAGGAGGCCATCCACTTGCCCTGAGTGCCAGATCTGGACATGGTTGGGGAGTTTGCTGGGACGGAAAGAATTGAACTCGGGCGTTGGAGCTCGAGGGTGGATGGGCTGAGGAGAGAGAAAGCGTGGGGTAAAAAGATGGGTCCTTATCTCCTTATAAGGGCAGTGAATATCAAGCGCCCCCCCCCCCCCCCCCGACGAGCCTTAAAGCTCGCCTATTCCCAAGGGGTCATGCTAACGACACGATTGGATTACCCAAATCCGTATTGATGAGAATCCCGTAATAAGGGGACACGATCTCTGCTTTGACAAGACGTGTCAATGAGGACCGCGCCTCAAAATATGAAGCGGGAGGCTAAAAATGGTTCAAAATAATAATAAGGCCAGAACATAATGTCTCGTCGAAAAAGCTGTCAGTAGACACGGCTTATTTTGTTTAAGTGCTTTTCCCTTGTGGTTCAGGGTAGTGACTGCTTTGGAGTATTCGGAGGAGGAACCCACCTTGCAATGTCGAAGACAATCTGCACGCCGGACACATCGTCATTGAAGCCTAGTTCAAGGGCTACTGAGGAAGTCCTGGATTAGGGGGTCCCCGGTAGGGCTGGACCAAAAGCTCGTAACTCGCGAGCTTAATGAGCGCTCGACAGTTTGGCTCGTTAAGCTCGTAGCTCGCTTCTTAATGAATAGAGCCAATCATTGATTTCAGCTCGTTAAGCTTAACGAGCTTAATGAGCGAACTAACGAGTTTCATGAGTAGCTCTTTAAGCTCGTTAGTAACAATACAACACATATTTTCATTTTACGTGACAAACTTTTATAGCACCTAAGCCCATCTATTCAATCTAATCGACATATGAGACAATAAACTACTGCATTTCTTTTTATAGTCATCATATTTCGTCTTGAAAACCACACCTACACATTCATCCTGTATATCGTAAAACATTATAATCTGTTAACAAGCGCTCACGAGCGCTCACGAGCTTAACGAGCTTCAAACGAGCCGAGCCGAGCAGGGTTTTCTGCTCGTTAATCTTAACGAGCTTAACGAGCCGAGCCTTAACGAGCACGAGCTTAACGAGTACGAGCTTAACGAGCCGAGCTGCTCGTTAGTCCACCCCTAGTCCTTGGGCGTCTGGGCTATGTGATATGGGCCAGATTGATGGGCCGAGAAGATACAAGATCAAAGGCCTTCCCCCGTGTCCGGATGGGACTTTCCCTTACGTGGATGGCAAGCTTGGCGTTCAAATGTGAAGATTCCTTTCTTTGTAAACCGACTCTATACAACCCTAGGCCCCTCCGGGGTCTATATAAACTGGAGGGTTTAGTCATTAGAGACAATCATAATCATACAAGCTAGACATCTAGGGTTTAGCCATTACAATCTCGAGGTAGATCAACTCTTGTAACCCCATACCCATCAAAGTCAATCAAGCAAGAAGTAGGGTATTACATCCATCAAGAGGGCCCGAACCTGGGTAAAACATCGTGTCCCCTGCCTCCTATTACCTTCGATCCTCAGACGCACAGTTCGGGACCCCCTACTCGAGATCGGCCGGTTTTGACACCGACATCTATCTTTTTATATCCATGAAAGTATTTGAGTTTCTTTGATATCTTTTATGCATGATTGCTTATAGCCTCGTATTTCTTCTCCGATATTTGGGTTTTGTTTGGCCAACTTTATCTAATTATCTTGCAATGGGAAGAGGTGCTTTGTAGTGGGTTCGATCTTACGGTGCATGATCCCAGTGACAGAAGGGGAACCGACACGTATGTATCACTGCTACTGAGGATAAAATGATGGGGTCTATCTCTACATAGATAGATCTTGTCTACATCATGTCATTGTTCTTATTGCATTACTCCATTTCTCCATGAACTTAATACACTAGATGCATGCTCGATAGCGGTCGATGTGTAGAGTAATACTAGTAGATGCAGGCAGGAGTTGGTCTACTAATTTTGGACGTGATGCCTATATAATGATCATTGCCTAGATATCGTCATGAGTATTTGAAGTTCTATCAATTGCCCAACAATAATTTGTTCACCCACCATTTGCTATTTTTCTCGAGAGAAGCGTGCCTACGGGCCCCGGGTCATATATTTTCCTTTGCGATCTACTTTTCCTTTGCATTTATTTTCAGATCTATTAAACCAAAAATACAAAAATACCTTGCTGCAATTTATTCTTATTTACTTTATTTGGCGTTCGATCTATCAATCTACTGCAATTTTATCTCACGTCCGTCTGCCTATCTTGAGGCATCGTACCCGGAAGGGATTGACAACCCCTTTAACATGCCGGGTTGCGGGGATTTGCTATCTGTGTGTAGGGGTTTTTTATGTTGTGTTGCTTGGTTCTCCTACTAGTTCGATAACCTTGGTTTCATATCTGAGGGAAATACCTACCGCTGCTATGCTGCATCACCCCTTCCTCTTTGGGGAAATACCGACGTAGCTTCAAGCAACATCAAAAGGAATTTCTGGCGCCATTGTCGGGGAGGATCTTCAACATATATCAGGTTCCTAATCACAAATCTCATCTCCTCGCAATTTACTTTATTTGCCATTTGCCTCTCGTTTTCCTCTCCCCCACTTCACAAAAAATTGCCGTTTTATTCGCCCCTCTTTTTCCGTTCGTCATTTTCTTGCTGGATCTGTTTTTGAGTGCAATCTTGTTGTGTGGTCATCATGACTCAAGAGAACACCAAGTTATGTGATTTCTCAAATACCAACAACAATGATTTTATCGGCACTCCGCTTGTTCCTCCCGCCACTAGTGTGGGGTCTTGTAATATTAATACTGCTTTGTTGAATCTTGTTATGAAAGATCCATTTTCCCGTACTCCTAATGAGAATGCCGCATCCCATCTTAATACCTTCGTGGAATTATGCGATATGCAAAAGAAAAAAGATGTGGACAATGATGTGGTGAAGATGAAATTATTTTCATTTTCTTTGCATGATTCTGCAAAAAAATTGGTTCTCTTCTTTGCCTCACAATAGTATCGATTCTTGGAATAAGTGCAAAGATGCTTTTATGACTAAGTATTTTCCGCCCGCAAAAATTATTTCCCTTAGAACCTAGATCATGAATTTCAAGCAACTTGAACATGAGCATGTTGCACAATCTTGGGAAAGGATGAAAATGATGCTAAGGAATTGCCCAACTCATGGGTTAAATCTTTGGATAATCATACAAGAAATTTATGAGGGTTTGAATTTTGTTTCCCGTAATCTTTTAGATTCCACCGCAGGTGGTACTTTTATGGAAATTACTTTGGGTGAAGCCACCAAGTTGCTTGATAATATTATGGCAAATTATTCGCAATGGCATACCGAAAGAGCTCCTACTAGTAAAAAAGTTAATTCGGTTGAAGAAATTTCTTATTTGACTGAAAAAGTTGATGCCCTTGTGAAATTGGTTGCTAGTAGAAGTGCTCCTATTGATTTTAATGATATGCCTTTGTCTACTGTGATTGAGCAAAATAGTGATGCCATAGATGTGAATTTTATTTCTCGAAATAATTTCAACAGCAATGCTTATAGAGGTAATTTTAAGTCTAGGCCTTTTCCTAGTAATTCCACTAATAATTATGGTAATTCCTATGGAAATCAATCTTATAATAATAATAGGAATGCCTCTGATCTTGAGAACAATATTAAAGAATTTATCAATACGCAAAAAGTTTTCAACACTTCCATAGAAGAAAAGTTGAGTAAGATTGATGTAGAAAATCTCAAGATGAAAATTTATGTGCCCAAAGTAGATGAATCAATTAAAGCTCTTTATGTTTCTATGGATGAAAGTAAGAAAAGAACCACTATGCTTAGAGCTAAAAGAGAATTTCTAGAAAAAGTGTTTTCTAGTGATTTCTTTCACAAAAGTGATAAAGATCTTAAAACGATTGGTGTTTCTTCTATTGATTCCTTGTTTAGTAAAGTTAAGATTGATGAAAAAGGGACAGGAGAAGAGTCAACTTTAGCTACAAGGCGTCCCGATATTTCGGAGGGTGAAAATCTTGTTGAGAAAATTGATAAAAGTCGGTTTGAAGAGGTCAAAACTTTAGCTAGTGATGTGCCCACTCTTTTGAATTACAAAGACTTTAATTATGATAGTTGCTCTTTGATTGATTTTATTTCTTTGTTGCAATCCATGATAAATTTACCCAATGCTTATGAACAAAATAAAGCTTTTACTAAACATATTATTGATGCTATGATGAAAGCTTTTAAAGAAAAATTGGAATTAGAAGTTTCAATTCCCAGAAAATTACATGATGAATGGGAACCTACTATCAAATTCAAGATTAAAAATTATGAATATTTTGCTTTGTGTGACTCGGGTGCTAGTGTTTCTACAATTCCGAAATCTTTATGTGGTGTGCTTGGTTTTACCGATATTGAATCATGTTCTTTGAATTTGCACTTGGCGGATTCTACTATTAAAAAGCCTATGGGAAGAATTAAGTATGTTCTTATTCTTGCAAATAGAAATTATGTGCCTATAGATTTCATTATTCTTGATATTGATTGCAATCCGTCTTGTCCAATTATCCTTCATAGACCGTTTCTACGCACTATCGGTGCCATGATTGATATGAAAGAAGGCAATATCAAGTTCCAATTTCCTTTGAGGAAGGGTATGGAACACTTCCCTAGAACAAGAATTAGGCCACCATATGAATCAATCATGAGGGCATCTTATGGATCTCGAACCAAAGATGACAAAACTTGGATCCTTGCTTTATGCCTAGCTAAGGGTGTAAAACTATAGCGCTTGTTGGGAGGCAACCCAATGAACAAAATTTATTTTTGCCTTTTTCTTCCTGTTTTTGAGTGTTAGCAAAATTATTCTACTGTTATGATTGTGTTTTTTATGTTTTAATTGGTGTTTGTGCCAAGTAAAGCCTTTAGGATCTTCCTGGGTGATAGTTGTTTGATCTTGCTGAAAAAACAGAAACTTTTGTGCTCGCGAAAATAATTCTCATTTTTAACCAGAGAGCGATAAAATACCCATTCCTCTTGAAGTAGATCAATATACAAATTTCTCGGGTTGTCCTAATATTTCGGAATTTTTGGAGTTACAGAAGTATTCTAAATAGTCAGATTGCTACACACTGTTCTGTTTTGACAGATTCTGTTTTCTTTGTGTTGTGTGCTTGTTTTGATGGCTCTATGGTTTTATTTGATGAGTTTTTGCCATGGAAAAGTTTGAATACAGTATGCAAGAACAAAATATGAATTGGTTTGATACAGTACTTATAGTAGTGATTTATTTCTTATACTAACGGATATCACGAAGGTTTTGTTGAGTTTTGTGTGATTGAAGTTTTCAAGTTTTGGGTTATCTTACCATGGATGAAGGAATAAGGAGTAGAAGAGCCTAAGCTTGGGGATGCCCTGGCTTCACAAGCTATTATCCAAAAATAATCAACCAAATAAGCTTGGGGATGCCCCCGAGTGGCATCCCCTCTTTCTTCTAATGACCATCGGTATTTTACTCGAAGCTATATTTTTATTCGTCACATACTATGTGTTTTGTTTGGAGCGTCTTGTATGATATGAGTCTTTGCTTGTTTCATTTTGAGTTTTAAGTCTTGATCCCTTGCTGGACACACCTATTGGAGAGAGCCAAAATTATGTCATGACTTGTTAGAATTGCTCTCTTTGCTTCACTTAAATTTTTTATGAGCTATGGACTTGCTCTAGTGATTCACTTATATCTTTTTGAGCATGGTGTGCTTTAGTATTTTTGAAGAAATTCTCTCTTGCTTCACTTATAATTATTTGAGAGTTAGTAAAATTTTCAAGAAATCCTCTCTTACTTCACTTAAATTAATTTGAGAGAAATAAAGAAATATTGTGCTCATGATCTTCACTTATATTTCTTTGAGCTTATGAAAAGCAACCCATGAAAATTAGTCCCAAAGTGATAGATATCCAAGAAGGATATAATAAAAACTTTCATGAAGATCATTGGAAAAAATAAACTTGATTCTTAGTAATAGTTTTGAGGTATGATGATGTGATATGTGAGTTATATTGATGAGTAATTATGCTTTAGTAAGAATATTGGTGTTAAGGTTTGTGATTCCCTACGCAAGCACAAAAGTCAATAGTCATGCAATGAAATTATATCCTACTTGTGGTGCATTATTCGGTGTTAATTATGCTTAATGCTTGCTTATGAGATTATCCATTTCTTGGTTGGTTGCTTCTCAATCTTTTGCTAGCCTTCATTTTGCACTAAGTATGATCTCTACTTGTGCATCCAAAATCCTTTAAAGCAGTTTTGCCACATGAGTCCACTATATCTACCTATATGTGGTATTCTTTTGCCATTCTAAGAAAATTTGCATGTGCCATCTCTAATTTTCAAAATAAACTTCTCTTTTGTGTGTTTGTTTCGCTCGCGGAGCGGTGAGGGGTGGCTAATATTTTCCATGCTAGATGTGTTATTCCCACGATGAGTGTTTATTCACTTGTCATTGCACAAGAGTAAGGCAAAGGTATTAGGGATGCCTAGTCCCAAAATTAAAAATGAATTTACTTTATGTTGTCAAATAATAAATTCCTTGGAAAGTGTTGGTATGGAAGGCACACATGGATACGGTTAGCCATGGAAAGTGAAAGTATGGTGAAAAAGGAATAAACTTTATTTTCTATTTGGGAACCGCCTATGATATATCTAGTATGTTTTAAAATAATAAATTCCTTGGAAAATGTTGGTATGGAAGGCACCCATGGATACAGTTGAGCATGATGGGCTAGGGATAACTTATTTTAGCGTTGATATTTTGAAAGACATGGTTGCTTGTTGATATGCTTGAGTATTTAAATTATCATGTCAAAACTAGACTATTGCTTTGAACAATATAAAATTCCAAATGCCCATTCTATAAAGAAACAATATGATAAGACTTGTTAGGCAGCATTCCACATCAAAAAATTCTATTTTTATCACTTCCCTACTCGAGGACAAGTAGGAGTTAAGCTTGGGGATGTTGATACGTCTCCAACGTAACTATAATTTTTGATTGTTCCATGCTGTTATATTATCAATCGTGGGTGTTTTATAATCATTTTATATCATTTTTTGGTACTAACCTATTGACATAGTGCCAAGTGCCAGTTGTTGTTTTCTGCATGTTTTTTACATCGCAGGAAATCAATATCAAACGGAGTCCAAACGCAACGAAACTTTAGGGAGATTTTTTTTGGACCAGAAGGAACATAATGGGCCCTGGCTGCGCCTCGAGTGTGCTCCGAGGAGAGCACAACCCACTAGGGCGCGCCAGGAGGCCCAGGCGCGCCCTGGTGGGTTGTGCCCACCTCGGGTGCCCCGCGACCGCCACTTTGCTCTATAAATACCCCAATATTCCCAAAACCCTAGGGGAGTCGACGAAATATCCATCCAGCCACCACAGAGTCCAGAACCACCAGATCCAATCTAGACACCATCTTGGATGGGGTTCACCACCTCCATTGGTGCCTCTTCGATGATGCGTGAGTAGTTCTTTGTAAACCTTCGGGTTCGTAGTTAGTAGCTAGATGGCTTTCTCCCTCTCTGATTCTCAATACAATGGTCTCTTGGAGATTCATATGATGTAACTCTTTTGCGGTGTGTTTGTTGGGATCGATGAACTTTGAGTTTATGATCAGATCTATCTTTTTATATCCATGTAAGTATTTGAGTTTCTTTGATCTCTTTTATGCATGATTGCTTATAGCCTCATATTTCTTCTCCGATATTTGGGTTTTGTTTGGCCAACTTGATCTATTTATCTTGAAATGGGAAGAGGTGCTTTGTAGTGGGCTCGATCTTACGGTGCTTCATCCCAGTGACAGAAGGGGAACCGACATGTATGTATCATTGCTACTAAGGATAAAACGATGGGGTATATCTCTACATAGATAGATATTTTCTACATCATGTCATTGTTCTTATTGCATTACTCCATTTCTCCATGAACTTAATACACTAGATGCATGCTGGATAGCGGTCGATGTGTAGAGTAATAGTAGTAGATGTAGGCAGGAGTCGGTCTACTAATCTTGGACATGATGCCTATATAATGATCATTGCCTGGATATCGTCATGAGTATTTGAAGTTCTATCAATTGCCCAACAATAATCTATTCACCCACCGTTTGCTATTTTTCTCGAGAGAAGCCACTAGTGAAACCTACGGCCCCCGGGTCTCTTTCTCATATATTTGCCTTTGCGATCTACTTTTAATTTGCATTTATTTTAAAATCTATTAAACCAAATATACAAAAATACCTTGCTGCAATTTATTCTTATTTACTTTATTTGGCGTTCGATCTATCAATCTACTACAATTTTATCTCACGTCCGTTTGCCTATCTTGAGGCGTCATACCCGGAAGGGATTGACAACCCCTTTAACACGTCGGGTTGTGAGGATTTGTTATCTATGTGCAGGGGCTGTTTACGTTGTGTTGCTTGGTTTTCCTACTAGTTCGATAAACTTGGTTTCATATCTGAGGGAAATACCTACCGCCGTTGTGCTGCATCATCCCTTCATCTCTGGGGAAATACTGGCGTAGCTTCAAGCGACATCAATCCCCATGTGATTAACACCCATAGTTCACATCGCCATGTGACCAAAACCCAAAGGGTTTACTAGAGTCAGTAATCTAGTTCACATAGCCATGTGATTAAAACCCAAAGAGTACTAAGGTGTGATCATATTTTGCTTGTGAGAGAGGTTTAGTCAACGGGTCTGCCACATTCAGATCTGTATGTATTTTGCAAATTTCTATGTCTACAATGCTCTGCACGGAGCTACTCTAGCTAAATGCTCCCACTTTCAATATGTATCCAGATCGAGACTCAGAGTCATCCAGATTGGTGTCAAAGCTTGCATCGACATAACTCTTTACGATGAACTCTTTATCACCTCCATAACCGAGAAATATTTCCTTAGTCCTCTAAGGATAATTTTGGCCGCTGTCCAGTGATCTACTCCTAGATCACAATTGTACTCCCTTGCCAAACTCATGGCAAGGTATACAATAGGTCTGGTACATAGCATGGCATACTTTATAGAACGTATGGCTAAGGCATAGGGAATGACTTTCATTCTCTCTCTATCTTCTACCGTGGTCGAGCTTTGAGTCTTACTGAACTTCACACCTTGCAACAAAGGCAAGAAGCCTTTCTTTGACTGATCCATTTTGAACTTCTTCAAAAACTTGTCAAGGTATGTGCGTTGTGAAAGTCTTATTAAGCATCTCGATCTATCCCTATAGATCTTGATGCCCAATATAAGTAGCTTCACCAACGTCTTTCATTGAAAAATTCTTATTCAAGTATCCTTTTATGCTATCCAGAAATTCTATATCATTTCCAATCATCAATATGTCATCCACATATAATATCGGAAATGCTACAGAGCTCCCACTCACTTTCTTGTAAATACAGACTTCACCATAAGTCTGTATAAAACCATATGCTTTGATCACCTTATCAAAGTGTATATTCCAACTCCGAGATGCTTGCACCAGTCCATAGATGGATCGCTGGAGTTTGCATACTTTGTTAGCACCTTTAGGATCGACAAAACCTTCTGGTTGCCTCATATACAACTCTTCTTTAAGAAATCTATTAAGAAATGCAGTTTTGACATCCATTTTCCATATTTCATAAAATGTGGCAATTGCTAACATGATTCGGACAGAATTAAGCATCGCTATGAGTGAGAAAATCTTATCGTATTCAACACCTTGAACTTGTCGAAAACCTTTTGCGACAAGTCGAGCTTTGTAGATAGTAACACTACCATCAGCTTACATCTTCCTCTTGAAGATCCATTTACTATCAATGGCTTGCCGATCATCGGGCAAGTCAATCAAAGTCCACACTATGTTCTCATACATGGATCCTATCTCAGATTACATGGCTCAAGTCATTTATCGGAATCTGGGCTCATCATCGTGGTCTAGTAACATGACTTCCAGAACAGGATTACCATACCACTCTGGTGCGGAACATGATCTGGTTGACCTACGAGGTTCGGTAGTAACTTGATCTGAAGTTTCATGATCATTATCATTAGCTTCCTCTCTAGTTGGTGTAGGCATCATGGGAATGGATTTCACTGATGTGCTACTTTCCAATTTTGAGAGAAGGTACAATTACCTCATCAAGTTCTACTTTCCTCCCGCTCACTTCTTTCGAGAGAAACTCCTTCTCTAAAAAGGATCCATTCTTAGCAACAAATATCTTGCCTTCGGATCTGTGGTAGAAGGTGTACCCAACAGTTTTTTTGGGTATCCTATGAAGACACACTTCTCCGATTTGGGTTCGAGCTTATCAGGCAGAAACTTTTTCACATAAGCATCGCAACCCAAAACTTTAAGAAACGACAGCTTAGGTTTCTTTCCAAACCACAATTCATACGGTGTCATCTCAACGGATTTAAACGGTGCCCTATTTAACGTAAATGCAGTTATCTCAAATGCATAACCCCAAAACAATAGTAGTAAATCGGTAAGAGACATCATAGATCGCACCATATCTAATAAAGTACGGTTACGGCATTCGGACACCATTACGCTGTGGTGTTCCAGGTGGCGTGAGTTTTGAAATATTCCACATATTTTAAAATAAAGGCCAAACTCATAACTCAAATATTCGCCTCTCCGATCAAATTGCAGAAACTTTATTTTATAGTTACGATGATTCACTGCTTCACTCTACAATTCTTTGAACTTTTCAAATGTTTCAGACTTGTGTTTCATCAAGTTGATATACTCATATCTGCTCAAATCTTCTATGAAGATTAGAAAATAATGATACCCGCCGCGAGCCTCAACACTCATCGGACCGCATACATCGGTATGTACTATTTCCAATAAGTCGTTAGCTCGCTCCATTGTTCCAGAGAATGGATTTTTAGTCATCTTGTCCATGAGGCATGGTTCGCAAGCCTCAAATAATTCATAATCAAGTGATTCCAAAAGTCCATCTGCATGGAGTTTCTTCATGCGTTTTACACCAATATGACCTAAATGATAGTGCCACAAATATGTTGCACTATCATTATCACCTTTGCATCTTTTGGCATCAATATTATGAATATGTGTATCACTACGATCGAGATTCAATAAACCATTCACATTGGGTGTAAGACCATAGAAGGTTTTATTCATATAAACAGAACAACAATTATTATCTGACTTAAATGAATAATTGTATTGCAATAAATATGATCTAATCATATTAATGCTCAACGCAAACACCAAATAACATTTTTTTTTAGGTTCAATTCTAATCCTGAAGGTAGAGGGAGTGTGCGATGGTGATCGTATCAACCTTGGAATTACTTCCAACACATCGTCACCTCGTCCTTAACTAGTCTCTGTTTATTTTGCAACTCCGGTTTCGAGTTACTACTCTTAGCAACTGAACCAGTATCAAATACCGAGGGGTTGCTATAAACAGTAGTAAAGTACACATCAATAACATTCATATCAAATATACCTTTGTTCACTTTGCCATCCTTCTTATCCGCCAAGTTTCTAGGGCAGTTCTACTTCTAGTGACTATTTCCTTTGCAATAGAAGCACTCAGTTTCAGGCTTGGGTCTAGCTTTGGGCTTCTTCATGGGATTGGCAACTTTCTTGCCATTATTTTTGAAGTTTCTCTTTCTTTCCATTTGATCTTTTTATTGAAACTAGTGGTCTTGTTAACCATCAACACTTGATGCTATTTCTTGATTTCTACCTTCGCCGATTTCAGCATTGCGAAGAGCTTGGGAATCGTTTTCGCTATCCCTTGCATATTATAGTTCATCATGAAGTTTTAGTAACTTGGTGAGAGTGACTAGAGAACTCTGTCAATCATTGTCTTATCTGGAAGATTAACTCCCACTTGATTCAAGAGATTGCAGTACCCAAACATTCTGAGCACATGCTCACTAGCTGAGCTATTCTCCTCCATCTTGTAGGAAAAGTACTTGTCAGAGGTCTCATACCTCTTAACACGGGCATGAGTCTGAAATATCATTTTCAGCTCTTGGAACATCTCATATGCTCCTTGGCGTTCAAAACATTTTTGAAGTCCGGGTTCTAAGCCGTAAAATATGGCTCACTAAACTATCAAGTAGTCATCATACCGAGCTTGTCAAACGTTCATAACGTCTGCATCTGCTCCTGCAATAGGTCTATCACCTAATGGTGCATCAAGGATATAATTCTTCTCTGCAGCAATGAGGATAATCCTCAGATCATGGACCCAGTATGCATCATTGCTACTATCATCTTTCAACTTAGTTTTCTCTAGGAACATATCAAAAATAAAATAGGGGATCTATACGCGAGCTATTGATCTACAACATAGATATGCAAATACTATCAGGACTAAGTTCATGGTAAATTAAGTTCAATTAATCATATTACTTAAGAACTCCCACTTATATAGACATCCCTCGAGTCATCTAAATGATCACGTGATCCATATCAACTAAACCATGTCTAATCATCACGTGATATGGAGTAGTTTTCAATGGTGAACATCTCTATGTTGATCATATCTACTATATGATTCACGTTCGACCGTTCGGTCTCCGGTGTTCCGAGGCCATGTCTACATATGCTAGGCTCGTCAAGTTTAACCCTAGTATTCCGCATGAGCAAAACTGCCTTGCACCCCTTGTATGTGAACGTAGAGCTTATCACACTCGATCATCACCTGGTGTCTCGGCACGACAAATTGTCGCAATGGTGCATACTCATGCAGAACACTTATACCTTCAAATTTTAGTGAGGGATCATCTTATAATGGTACCGCCATACTAAGCAAAAGAAGATGCATAAAAGATAAACATCACATGCAATCAAAATACGTGACATGATATGGCCATCATCATCTTGTGCCTTTGATCTCCATCTCCAAAGCACCGTCATGATCTCCATTGTCACCGTCTTGACACCATGATCTCCATCATAGCGTCGTGGTCGTCTCACCAACTATTGCTTCTACAACTATCTAACGCATAGTGATAAACTAAAGCAATTACATGGCGATAGCATTTCATACAATAAAGCGACAACCATAAGGCTCCTGCTAGTTGTCGATAACTTTTACAAAATATGATCATCTCATACAATAACGTATATCACATCATGTCTTGACCATATCACATCACAATATGCCCTGCAAAAACAAGTTAGACGTCCTCTACTTTGTTGTTGCAAGTTTTATGTGGCTGCTACAGGCTTCTAGTAAGGATCGTTCTTACTTACGCATCAAAACCACAACGATGTTTCGTCAAGTTTGCTGTTTTAACCTTCAACAAGGATCGGCCGCAGTCAAATTCGATTCAACTAAAGTTGGAGAAACAAACACCCGTCAGCCATCTTTATGCAAAACAAGTTGCATGTCTGTCGGTGGAACCTGTCTCATGAACGTGGTCATGTAAGGTTGGTCCGAGCCGCTTCATACCGCCGAATCAAAATAAGACGTTGGTGGTAAGCAGTATGACTATCATCGCCCACAACTCTTTGTGTTCTACTCATGCATATCATCTACGCATAGACCTGGCTCAGATGCCACTGTTGGGAACGTAGCATTCAATTTTAAAAAAATTCCTACGATCACGCAAGATCTATCTAGGAGATGCATAGCAAAAAGAGGGGGAGAGTGTGTCCACGTACCCTCGTAGACTAAAAGCGGAAGCGTTAGGTTAACGCGGTTGAGGTAGTTGAACGTCTTCGTGATCCAACTGATCTAGTACCATACGTATGGCACCTCCGAGTTCAGCACATGTTCGGCTCGATGAAGTCCCTCGAACTCTTGATCCAGCAAAGTGTCGAGGGAGAGTTCCGTTAGCACGACGGCGTGGTGACAGTGATGGTGAAGTGATCCGCGCAGGGCTTCGCCTAAGAACTATGTGAATACGACCAGAGGCGTAAACTCTGGAGGGGGCGCTGCACACGGCTAACAATGTTTGTTGTGTGTTCTAGCGGTGCCCCCCCCCACACACATATATATAGGTGGGAGAGGGAGAGGGGCTGCAAGGGGCGCCCCAAGTAGGAGTAATCCTACTTGGGCGCCTCCTCCAAGTCGGCCTCCCCCCTTCCATATCCATCGGAGGGGGAAGGAAAGAGAGGGGGGAGGGGAAGGAAAGGGGGAGGCTGAATCCTCCCCTTTACTTCTCCCTTCCCTTTCTTTCCTTCTACTCCTATTCGACATATAGGGGGCGCACCAGCCCCTTTTGGGGCTGGTCTGTCCAACTCTTGGCCCATTAGGCCCATATAGCTTGCCGGGGGTTGCCCGAAACCCCTTCCGGTGACCCGATACGTACCCGGTACCCCCAGAACACTTCCGGTGTCCGAATACTATCATCATATATATGAATCTTTACCTCTCGACCATTTCAAGACTCATCGTCATGTCCGTGATCTCATCCGGGACTCCGAACAACATTCGGTCACCAAATCACATAACTCATATAATACAAAATCGTCATCAAACGTTAAGCGTGCGGACCCTACGGGTTCAAGAACTATGTAGACATGACCGAGACACCTCTACGGTCAAAAACCAACAGCGGAACCTAGATGCTCATATTGGTTCCTACATATTCTACGAAGATCTTTATCGGTCAAACCGTAATGACAACATACGTTATTCCCTTAGTCATCGGTATGTTACTTGCCCGAGATTCGGTCGTCGGTATCTTCATACCTAGTTCAATCTCGTTACCGGCAAGTCTCTTTACTCGTTCCGTAATGCATCATCCCGCAACTAACTCATTAGTCACATTGATTGCAAGGCTTATTATGATGTGTGATAGGTTAATTTATGAAGTATCCATGCCATGTTAACAACAATTTTATATGGTTTTGGTATGATTTGCATGGAACTAACCCAGACAGACGTTGTTTTCAGCAGAACTACCATGGTGTTGTTTCTTGTGCAGAAATGAAAGTTCTCCAAATGAGTTGAAACTTTTTGACGATTTTTTGGAACAAAAGAGACCCCCGAAGCTTCATGGAAGGACCAGAAGGTGAAGGAATAGGGCACAAGACATCAGGGCGCGCCTGGTCCCTTGTCCGTGCCTCGGTGGGTTGTGCTCACCTCTAGGCCCATCTTCGCGTGAAAATGACCCCAAAAAATCCTATAAATAGAGAAACCATCAGAAACAAGCCTAGATTAGAAGTTTTGCTGCCGCAGGCCTCTATAGCCACTGAAAACCAATCTAGACCCTTTCCGGCACCCTACCGAAGGGGGTAATCATCTCCGGTGGCCATCTTCATCATCCCGGCGGCCACCACGATGAGGAGGGAGTAGTCCACCCTCGGGGCTAAGGGTTTGTACCAGTAGTTATGTGTTTAATCTCTCTCTCTCTCTCGTGTTCTTGACATGTCACGATCTTGATGTATCGCGGGCTTTGTTAATATAGTTGGATCATATGGTGTTTTCCCCTCTCTATCTTGTTGTGATGAATTGAGTTTTTCCCTTTGAGATTTCATTGTTATCGGATTGAATACTTTTATGGATTCAAGAGTTCGTATTGATTCACTTGATATATGTTTTGGCACTCAACTCGTGGATTCCCGAGGTGACATTGGGGTAATCCATGCATAGGTGTTGATGCATGTTCTTGTCTTTGTTTCTCCGATAGAAATCTTGGGGCACTCCTTGAAGTTCTTTGTGTTTGATTGAGTATTATGAATATGAATTTGCTTTGGTGTTATTTTAGTACGAACTCTAGGATAGATCGAACGGAAAGAATAGCTTGTGTTATTTTAGTACGAACTCTTGAATAGATCAAATAGAAAGAATACCTTTGAGGTGGGTTCGTACCCTACAAACAATTTATTCTTATGTTCTCCGCTAGATAGGAACTTTGGAGTGATTCTTCATCGCACTTTGAGGGGTGGTTATATGATCCAATTATATTAGCACTGTTGAGAGATTGCACTAGCGAAAGTACGAACCCTAGGCCTCATTTTCAAGCATTGCAATACCATTTTTTTGCCGATTTACTATTTGCTACCTCACTGTTTTTATTTATTCAGATTATAAAAAATATATTTCTACCATCCATATTACACTTTTATCACCATCTCTTCGCCGAACTAGTGCACCTATACAATTTGCCATTGCATTGGGTGTGTTGGGGACACAAGAGATTTCTTGTATTTGGTTGCAGGGTCGTTTGAGAGAGACCATCTTCACCCTACACCTCTTATGGATTGATAAACCTTAGGTCATCCACTTGAGGAAAAATTTCTACTATCCTACAAAACTCTGCGCTTGGAGGCCCAACACGTGTCTACAAGAATAAAGTTGCGTAGTAGACATCAAGCTCTTTTCTGGCGCCGTTGCCGGGGAGGCTAGGTAAGCGGCACTCACATCCTGTCAACGAAGCTCTTTTTTGGTGCCATTGTCGGGGAGGTGAGTGCTTGAAGGTATATCTTTAGCTCTTGCAATCAAATCTTTCAGTTTCTTGTTTTATCACTAGTTAGTTTGTAAAAAGAAAACTACAAAAAATGAAATTGAGGTTGCATCATATTGTTCATCATTATAATGTCTTTCATGAAAATGATGGAAAGGAAAATTGTGCTCAACTGATAGAGAAAGAATTGTATAAAATGTTTGACAAAAAATCTTTGAATGATGAGCATGATTGCAATGTTGTCAGTATGAATTCTTTGAATATACATGATGCTAATGATATGCAAAGCCATAAGCTTGGGGATGCTATGTTTGATTAAGATGATATTTTTAGTCCCCCAAGATTTGATGTGCAAATTTGTTATAATGATTGCATGCCTCCTATTTATGATGATTATAACGATGAAAGTGGATTTGGAGAGGTCATGACTTTATTTAGTGATGAATCCGCCATTTTGGATGAGGCTTCAATTGAATATGATAACAAAGTTTCTATATATGACGATTATGGTGATGACATGTATGTTATAAAGAATAATGATAACCATGAAACTTTTCATCATGATTTTAATTTTCACTCTCATGATAGTTATTTTCTTGAGTTTGCTCCCACTACTATTCATGAGAATAAATTTGCATATGTGGAGAGTAATAAAAGTTCTATGCTCGTGGATCATGATAAGAATGCTTTATGTGATGGTTATATTGTTGAATTCATTCATGATGCTAATGAAAATTACTATGATAGAGGAACTTATGCATTTACATATTGCAATAATATCAAGTTTTCTCTCTATGTGTTGAAAATCTTGAAGATATGCTTGTTTTCCCTTCCTATGCTAGTTGATTCTTGTTCTCATAAGTTGTTTGATCACAAAATCCCTATGCATAGGAAGTGGGTTAGGCTTAAATGTGCTTGTCATGTGATTCATGATGCTCTCTTTATGTTTAAATTCTTATCTTTTCTGCGAGCATCATTGAAATCATCATGCCTAGCTAAAAGGCATTAAAGAAAAGGGCTTGTTGGGAGACAACCCAACATTTACCCCTACTGTTTTTACGTGTTCACATGATTAGGCTACTATAGTAATCATGTTTTATTGCTTTTGTTTCAATAAAGTGCCAAGTAAGACTTTGGGATGGCTTACGGTGATAGTTGATTTGATCTTTCTGAAAAACAGAAACTTTTGTGCTCAGGAAAACAATTCTCATTTTTAACAGGAGCATGATAAAATGTTGATTAGATTAATAGACAAATTACACAGGTTTTCCTATTTTTCAGAATTTTTGGAGTAGCAGAAGTATGGTTGGAGTACAGATTACTACAGACTATTCTGTTTTTGACTGATTCTGTTTTCAATGCATAGTTTGCTTGTTTCTAATTTTTATGGCTTATATTGCTCAATATAAATTGTGGAAATGATATGATACAGCAGGAATTGTGTGAGAACAATTATGAATCTTGTCTTTGACAGTACCAAAAGTGAAATGGTTTGCTCTTTATCATACTAACCTATCTCGCAAAGTTCCGTTAAGTTTTGTGTGATTGAGGTTTTCAAGTTTTGGGTGAGATGTCGATATGAGGAGAATAAAGAGTGACAAGAACCTAAGCTTGGGGATGCCAAAGGCACCCCAAGGTAATATTCAAGGAATATCTAACCAACTAAGCTTGGGGATGCCCCGAAAGGCATCCCCTCTTTTGTCTTCAACATTATCGGTAACCTCACTTGTAGCTATGTTTTCATTCGTCACATGACATGTGTTTTGCTTGTAGCATCATTTTAGTTTGTTAGTATTTGATTGCTGTTATTTAGAATAATATTTTGCATCTTTCTTTTCATAAAAATATCAAGTATAGCCTTTGCCATGCTTATTTTGCAAGTCTTCATGTTGCTATTTGAAAACAGAAAGTTTATCGTTGTTGCAAAAATTCCCTAGAAAAGTCAGAATGTGATAAAAATGTTTAAACTTTTTGAAAAATGAGATCTGATAAATTTTCTACAGTTTGGAAAATTTTCATAACGTTTGGAGTTAGGGAAGTATTGATACTCTTGCATTCTTTACAGACTATACTGTTTTGGCAGATTGCTGTTATGTTTGCATATGTTTGCTTGTTCAATGACTCTATTTGAGGATAGGATTATTAAATATGCAGAGGCATTTAGTGTGCAATGTTGAATAATAATTTTAGTGATTTTATACAATAAAGAATGGTAAGGTTTTTGCATTGGTTTATACTAACTAATCTCACGAGTCCTTGTTGAGTTTTGTGTGGATGAAGCTTTTGAGATTTAGGAAAACCGTGATATGAGAAGAATTAAGGAGACACAAAAGCTCAATGTTGGGGATTCCCAAGGTATACCAAGATAATATTTCAAGAAGTCTCAAGCGTCCAAGCTTGGGGATCCCCCGGTAGGCATCCCTCCTTTCTTCTTCAACAATTATCGGTTAGTATCGATTGAGCCTAAGTTTTTGCTTCTTCACATGATGTGTGCTATTCTTGGAATGTCATTTTATTTTATTTTGCTTGTTGTTTCAATAAAATGCTTAGATCTAAAAGTTTTTGAATAATAGAGAGTCCTCAAATAGCTACCTATTTACATAACTAGTCGCTAGATCTTCACTTATATCTTTTTGGAGTAGCTTGTCATTTACTCTTGTGCTTCACTTATATACTATAAGTAAATTGTTGAATGAATTGGATATCATGAATTTGAAACTATATCATGCCTAGTGGTAGCTTCACATTGGGTTTAGAAAGTGAAATCTTTTGAAGCTTGACAATCACAATATTGGTCATGCAAGCAATTCATGAATAATTAGTATAAGGAAGAGAACTTTCACATGCAAATACACTATCTTGGAAATCTTTTGTGATTGTAAGCCCCCATCAAAATATTATATGCCAAAATTGTTGACGTTGGACAAGGAAGACAATGTAATGGTTTATGTTTGTTCATATTCACATAGAAGTTATATTGTCATAGATCCTTCAGCATGTGGTGCTTGCCCCCTCATCACTGCTAGCCAAAATTTCCGCACCAAGTAGAGATACTACTTGTGCATCCAAAAACCCTTAAACCCAAATCTTATTGTCAAGAGTCCACCATACCTACCTAAGGATTGAGCAAGATCCTTCAAGTAAGTTGTTATTGGTGCAATAAGGTAATAAAAATTGCTTCTAAAAGTGTTAGATCATTTAGTGTAAGAGAAAATTGAGTGTTGTATGAACTTGTGATGGCAAAGAATAAAAGAGACAGACAACATAATAAAGGTTGCCATCACAAGGGGCAATACAACGTGACGTTCTTTTCCACTAAGGGGTTGAGCATACAAACAAATAAGCGCATGGCAACCTGTGCTTCCCTCTGCGAAGGGTCTATCTTTTACTTTTATGTATTTACTTTTATGTAAAGAGTCAAAGTTCTTATCTCTATTCCTTTTTTATTTTTCTCTTTTGGAAAGCATCATGTGGTGAGGAAAGATCTAGGCACATATATCTAGTTGGATATGGGTAGCATGATTTATTATTGTTGACATCACCCTTGAGGTGAATACGTTGGGAGGCGAAATTATAAGCCTCTATCTTTCTATGTGTCCGGTTGAAACGTTTTGCTCATGTGTATGCGGTGAGTATTAGCAATCATAGAAGACTATATGATGGTTGAGTATGTGGAGCTCCTACTTAGACTCTATTGAATAAGTTGAATTGCAATTGCATGGTGACTGAGAAGATAGGTTGTTGAGTTTTAAGAGAATTCATTGTTTGAACCTTAACATGTGAATTGGTTGATACTTTAACATGAGAAGTTTTATAAGAAAGAATTGTTGTTATGATGCTAGGAAAAGTGATTGAAATTTTCATTGATCAAACTTGTGCACTTTGCTAGCATTCACACTTCATAAATAATTTATTTTATCATTTACCTACTCGAGGACGAGTAGGAATTAAGCTTGGGGATGTTGATACGTCTCCAACGTATCTATAATTTATGAAGTATTCAAGCCATGTTACCAACAATTTTATATGGTTTTCGTATGATTTGCATGGAACTAACCCGGACTGACGTTGTTTTCAGCAGAACTACCGTCGTGTTGTTTTTTGTGCAGAAATGAAAGTTCTCCAAATGAGATGAAACTTTTTGACGATTTTTTTGGAACAAAAGAGACCACCGAAGCTTCATGGAAGGACCAGAAGGTGAAGGAGTAGGGCACAAGACACCGGGGCGCGCGTGGGCCCTTATTCGTGTCCCGGTGGGTTGTGCTCACCTTTAGGCCCATCTTCGCGTGAAACCGACGCCCAAAAATCCTATAAATAGAGAAACCATCAGAAATAAACCTATATAAGAAGTTTCGCCGCCGCAGGCCTCTGTAGCCACCGAAAACCAATCTAGACCCTTTCCGACACCCTGCCGGAGGGGGTAATCATCTTCATCATCCCGGCGGCCACCACGATGAGGAGGGAGTAGTCCACCATCAGGGATGAGGGTTTGTACCAGTAGCTATGTGTTTAATCTCTCTCTCTCTTGTGTTCTTGAGATGTCACGATCTTGATGTATCGCGGGCTTTATTAGTATAGTCGGATCATATGGTGTTTTCCCCTCTCTATCTTGTTGTGATGAACTGAGTTTTTCCCTTTGAGATTTCGTTGTTATCGGATTGAATACTTTTATGGATTTGAGAACACTTGATATATGTCTTGCAATTGAATACCCGTGGTGACAATGGGGTATCATATTGATTCACTTGATATATGTTTTGACACTCAACTCGCGGATTCCCGAGGTGACATTGGGGTAATCCATGCATAGGGGTTGATGCATGTTCTTGTCTATGTTTCTCCGATAGAAATCTTGGGGCACTCTTTGAAGTTCTTTGTGTTGGATTGTGTATTATGAATATGAATTTTCTTTGGTGTTATTTTAGTACGAACTCTAGGATAGATCGAACGAAAAGAATAGCTTGTGTTATTTTAGTACGAACTCTTGAATAGATCGAACAGAAAGAATAGCTTTGAGGTGGTTTCGTACCCTACAAACAATTTATTCTTATGTTCTCCGCTAGATAGGAACTTTGGAGTGATTCTTCATTGCACTTTGAGGGGTGGTTATATGATCCAATTATATTAGCACTGTTGAGAGATTGCACTAGCGAAAGTACGGACCCTAGGCCTCATTTTCAAGCATTGCAATACCTTTTTTGTGCCCGTTTACTATTTGC